>NC_053113.1:10763831-10838831 GCF_010015445.1 Perca fluviatilis
GTAAACCTGATGTGAGCAAAAAGAGATAAGACCTAAATATAGCCGACGTGGCATTTAAATGTTCGCGGTGGAATTGACAATTTTGCTTTTAATTTCCATGTAAATTGGAATATTACTGGAATATTCATACACATTAGCCATTTAAACAGCTTAAAATAGGAATATTGTCTTTTTCAGAATAAGGGCAAAACCAGAATAGTGTGTCCATTTAAACATATTTCTTTTTCATGAATATACTCATTTATGTGCCACCACTTCTGGTTACCAGCCGAAACAGTGGGTAGATGATTGGGTTACATGTCACTGTCACTTTGTCTCAGGTGTGGTATTAATATCAGGTGGTCTTTAGTGTGGAACAGCAGCAGAGGTTCACTCCCACTGTAACTGTAAGTGCACCGGCTGCTGCGGATAAACGGGTGTAACAAATGATGTAGAAAATTGAAAGGGAAATGGAATATCCGATGACCGATTCTCTGAGAGGACGCTATCGCCTTTCTTAGCTCACACTCTCTCAGTGATTGGCTGAGAGTGGAACCCTTCATCTTCCCTGTTCTGCACTAAGCAGTTGGGAGATTAGAGAGGGAGAACACGCACACGCACACACTACGTCTCACTATCTTTGTGGGGACCCGTCATTGACATAATGCATTCCCTAGCCCCTTACCCTAACCTTAACCATCACAACTAAATGCCTAACCTTAACCCTTACCCTAACCTTAACCATCACAACTAAATGCCTAACCTTAACCCTAACCTTAACCATCACAACTAAATGCCTAACCTTAACCCTTACCCTAACCTTAACCATCACAACTAAATGCCTAACCTTAACCCTTACCCTAACCTTAACCATCACAACTAAATGCCTAACCTTAACCCTTGCCCTGACCTTAACCATCACAACTAAATGCCTAACCTTAACCCTTACCCTAACCTTAACCATCACAACTAAATGCCTAACCTTAACCCTTACCCTCACCCTAACCATAACCTAATTCTAACCCTAATCCTAAAACCAAGTCTTAACCCTCAAACAGCCCTTTAAACTTGTGGGGTCCTGCATTTTGGACCTGCAGTGCCCTGCTACACCATGAACTACTACAACTATTTCTAGTGATAGTTCCATTATCTTTACTGTGACTATTATTGCCACTGTTCATCACACCCCCAACCGGCACCGTCAGACACCGCCTACCAAGAGCCTGGGTCTGTCCAAGGTTTCTCCCTAAAAGGAGTTTTTCCTCCCCAAATGCTTGCTCTTGGGGGAATTACTAGAATTGTTGGGTCTTTGTAAATTATAGAGTGTGGTCTAGACCTGCTCTATCTGTAAAGTGTCTTGAGATATCTCTTGTTATGATTTGATACTATAAATAAAACTGAATTGAATTGAATCAGGATCATGAGTCCACACCGAGCGAGGGTTTCTCCTCTCTGCTCCTGCATATTAATCACATTCTGAGGCAGGAGGAGCAGTTGCCCCGTGGGAAAGACTGAAAACACTGACACTGAGAGGGACACGAGTCAAGAGCATCACTCCCTCTGGGATCAAGCTCACTCAATATGGAGTCAGTCACTGCATTATTAAAAAGAGCTCTCCAGCTAATGTAGTATCACACTTTCGTAAGGTTAGAGGGTGCGGAGAAACATGTTTATAGACCCTAGTATGGCTCCAAAACTATGGACTAAGTCTTTTATAAGACCAGGAGTTTTCCAGGATTGTTTAAGTGGGGTCATAATAGTCAATAATCAGTCAGGGGGGGCCTTGGGGGCACTTTATCAGAATACAGCATAGAAAATCTGCTTAGAAATATAGAAACTATTGGATAGGATAGAACAAAACCATGTTATTCTGCTAAATAGAACATCAAATTCATTATTAATTGTACTTTTTTTCATTTAAAAAAAAAAAAAATTGTATATGCGAATACAATACACATTTACTATAGGTTCAGTTACCGCATGAGGACAATTGTTATGGAAACATTAATTGGTCATGTGACAAGGGCTGGGAAAGGTTGGTTAGAACCAAGGGGGTAAGCTTCGCTTCAGAACTCGAACCTCCGATGGCGCCATTTTGTTGCTACAAAGCCATCACCTCCTGTTAGCATTCCACTGACCGCCATTTTTTTTTTTACGTCACTTTGACTGCGAATAACTTTACATCTGAAGCGTTTAAAGACTCTATTTGTCCGTTGTTTATTTCTGAAGAAACACGACAATGTATGAAAGGCTCCATTACCTTGTATCTCACGTTATGGCTCCGTAGCAGACGTTTTTGTAAAAATAGGCTAACGATTGGGTCATAACCACGAGACTTACTGTCGCACAGTAGAGGAATTACCGTATAGTACAGGAGAAGCTCGCAGGCAGTTTCAACTTACATTAGCTGTTTAGGTTTAATTACTAATGTTAACTAGCATGTTAGTTAGCAATAATTAGCCTGTGCCGTCTCTGTAAGATTGGGAATGATTGAGATTTCTCTTGGCACAGCTACCAGAAGACTTACAACTTTCAGACACGTTGCTCACGTCACATCTACGTTGTCTCTCTCAGTTGGAGGCTGCGCATTAAGCAAGAGATCACCGGAAAAGTGCTTCTAATATCCTTCGCTGGTCTCCGTCCAGCAACGGGGTCTATTGGTCCATTACATATATGTCAATGGTTAGAACAGGCAGCCAAGTGATGCTCTGATCCAATGGAAATCACAACTTTTCACAGTGACAGCACTCTAGCACAATGGTTTGGGGAGTGGGTGGGGGGGGGGGGAGCACCAGGGGGCCAATCATGTTTCAGGACGAGCCGGTGCCACACCCCCCCTTCTTGCCACGCCTCTGTATTAGACCCCAAAAAGTCCTCCGAACCATACGCAATATGGGCCGTTTGTTCCTAGCCCTCTAACACGACCAATGCCAGTAAAATGCCTGTTTTTGTCAAAGGAGTCTGGTGGCTTTGAAGACAGCAGAGCTAACGGCTTCAGTTCCCCGTCGTAAAGTGCTGTCTGACAGCAAAGTAAAGAGGTGAAAATATTCCAAACACAGCGTACACTAAAATATAGATGTTTTTTAGGGGTCTAAAATATGTATATATATATATATATATATATATATATATATATATATAAGCAGGCAGGAGGACCGATATATATATATATATATATATATATACAGTGCCTTGCGAAAGTATTCGGCCCCCTTGAACTTTTCGACCTTTTGCCACATTTCAGGCCTCAAACATAAAGATATAAAACTGTAATTTTTTGTGAAGAATCAACAACAAGTGGGACACAATCATGAAGTGGAACGAAATTTATTGGATATTTCAAACCTTTTAAACAAATAAAAAAACTGAAATATTGGGCGTGCAAAATTATTCAGCCCCCTTAAGTTAATACTTTGTAGCGCCACCCTTTTGCGCGATTACAGCTGTAAGTTGCTTGGGGTATGTCTCTATCAGTTTTGCACATCGAGAGACTGACATTTTTGCCCATTCCTCCTTGCCAAACAGCTCGAGCTCAGTGAGGTTGGATGGAGAGCATTTGTGAACAGCAGTTTTCAGTTCTTTCCACAGATTCTCGATTGGATTCAGGTCTGGACTTTGACTTGGCAATTCTAACACCTGGATATGTTTATTTGTGAACCATTCCATTGTAGATTTTGCTTTATGTTTTGGATCATTGTCTTGTTGGAAGACAAATCTCCATCCCAGTCTCAGGTCTTTTGCAGACTCCATCAGGTTTTCTTCCAGAATGGTCCTGTATTTGGCTCCATCCATCTTCCCATCAATTTTAACCATCTTCCCTGTCCCTGCTGAAGAAAAGCAGGCCCAAACCATGATGCTGCCACCACCATGTTTGACAGTGGGGATGGTGTGTTCAGGGTGATGAGCTGTGTTGCTTTTACGCCAAACATAACGTTTTGCATTGTTGCCAAAAAGTTCGATTTTGGTTTCATCTGACCACAGCACCTTCTTCCACATGTTTGGTGTGTCTCCCAGGTGGCTTTTGGCAAACTTTAAACGACACTTTTTATGGATATCTTTAAGAAATGGCTTTCTTCTTGCCACTCTTCCATAAAGGCCAGATTTGTGCAGTATACGACTGATTGTTGTCCTATGGACAGAGTCTCCCACCTCAGCTGTAGATCTCTGCAGTTCATCCAGAGTGATCATGGGCCTCTTGCTGCATCTCTGATCAGTCTTCTCATTGTATGAGCTGAAAGTTTAGAGGGACGGCCGGGTCTTCGATTATGTAGTGGTCTGATACTCCTTCCATTTCAATATTATCGCTTGCACAGTGCTCCTTGGGATGTTTAAAGCTTGGGAAATCTTTTGTATCCAAATCCAGCTTTAAACTTCTCCACAACAGTATCTCGGACCTGCCTGGTGTGTTCCTTGTTCTTCATGATGCTCTCTGCGCTTTACACGGACCTCTGAGACTATCACAGAGCAGGTGCATTTATACGGAGACTTGATTACACACAGCTGGATTCTATTTATCATCATTAGTCATTTAGGTCAACATTGGATCATTCAGAGATCCTCACTGAACTTCTGGAGAGAGTTTGCTGCACTGAAAGTAAAGGGGCTGAATAATTTTGCCCCGCACTTTTTCAGTTTTTTATTTGTTAAAAAAGTTTGAAATAGCCAATGAATTTCGTTCCACTTCATAATTGGGACCCACTTGTTGTTGATTCTTCACAAAAAATTACAGTTTTATATCTTTATGTTTGAGGCCTGAAATGTGGCAAAAGGTCGAAACGTTCAAGGGGGCCGAATACTTTCGCAAGGCACTGTATATATATATATAAATATATATATATATATATATATATATATATATATATATATATATATATATATATCGGTCCTCCTGCCTGCTTGTCCAAGCTGGGGGCGTCCCGACCTCCGTCTACTGTAGCTAACGCACTATCTACAGAGAAGCAGCTCATACAACCACACTTTAAAACATACAAACTATGCCTTCAAGTCCTAGACTTCAACTCTTAAAATACACATATTTAATCAGTTACCAGCGGTTTCTATTGGCCCAAAAAAAAGTTTAGTTTTGTGAGATTGGTCCTTTCCTTTCAAAGCCAAGACTAAATGAATGAATTGAAAACGTAGAAAAGTGAAGACCAATAACCTTGAAACAATAATCCAATGCAAATGGTGCTCGACAAGATCATTTTTCTTGGGTAAGAAAACAGAATATGTAGATCCCTTTTCATTTCATGCACGCAGGAATATTTATTCCATCTTTTGTCCGTGTACTGCAGCTCTGACCCTTGCAATCCTCTTACGGCTCTTCCTCTTGGACACTCGCACTGTGGGTGACGCAGGAATTGCAGGCTTATTGCGGCTTATACTTCTGCGGGCATTGTGAGTCACTCTGGATAAGTTAGCTAAACGACTCAAGTGTGAAGCTTTTCCAGTACTTTTTTTTTTTGTATAATGGTTGCATAGAGCTTTGGAATAAAGTCCTGCAGTGACAGGAGACAAGAATGAGAGTAGAGTAGTCGAGTTGAACTGAAGATGCCAGAATGAAATGAAAGTGGATTTACAATAAAAAACAAAACAAAATAAGACCATCGTTGAAATATACAACAAGAAACAAAATGCACATATATCTCTGTGTGTCAGTTTGAATGGACGACCAACATCTGTGATGTTTTAGGATTTGCGCAACACATGACGAAATACGTTGCAAGAGTAGCACTTTAATGCATAGCCATGTATTTTACAAGCTCTGCCTGCTAATGCACACGCACACACACACACACACACACATCAGCTGTGCATGAGTCAGCAGAAGGTCTGTCCCGTCCTTTACATCTATTCTGGAAAACACACTCACGTATTACTACTACTACACTGTATTACTGTGCGTTTACATACACAATGTCTGTGCATTTGGGCAGACACACGCGCACGCGCACGCACACACACACACACACACACACACACACACACACACACACACACACACACACACACACACTTAATCAGACCACATCAGGGATTGGGGCATTAGAAATTCCATTACAGACGACCTACCTGAGTTTCTCGGGGAAGCAGAAAGTTCTCAGTTGGAGTCAGTCTTCTTATGGTTGAATTCGCATTCCAGTCACATCGCCGGCCTCGGGGGTTACAGCCGGATGACAAGCTAACAAGGGCAGCCTCCGTCCTGCAAGAGAGGCGGAGAAACAGGGGGAGGAGGAGAGGAAGGAGAGAGGGAGGAAGGAGTGCAGGAATGGGATGGAGAAAGCAAGAAAGAAAATGTCAACACGTTGCATCATTAATTCATTAGCATTCCTTTAGCTTCTGTCCCTCCTGTCACTCCCCTCTCTCTCTCTCTCTCTCTCTCTCTCTCTCTATTCATTTCCTCCCCCCCATTCTTTCGCCTCTCTTGCCCTCCCTTTGGGGCTGCTCTGCTTCTTTTCCCTTTTTTCAGACTTCCTAAGTAGGACGTCCAGGGAGAATCCATAGCCAGTAGTAGTTTTACGGAGACGCAAATCTCAGCAATAGGAATACAAAGAGATTGACTTTTGGACCATTTAAAAATGCAGTGAAACGGCAGTGAGAGCATCTCCTCTTCTAGTCTTGCGGTAGTTTTAGTAGTTTTTACAGAGATGCCAATTTTGGCAGTAAGAAAACAAATACTGATGAATCAGACATTTATTAATCCTCAGCTAAAATAAAAGGAGACTTTTTGCATCAGTAACAAACAGCAAAAGGCACCTGACCGAGTCGGACACCGACGCAAGGATCACCCTTTAGCGTCTTTTGCTCAGGAGCCCGGGGTCCTCGTCCCGTTCTTGTCCCGCGTGTCACTGACACGTACACTTTTGTAACCCTCAACCAGAGGTTGGCAACCCACGGTCTGTTCCCAAAAACTGTTGGGGCGACTCTCTCTAGCTCGCCCAGTTAGAGCGTGCCATGCGCCCCATGTGGGCCCGAGGCCTTTGCTGCGGCCCGGGTTCAAGTCCGACCTGCGGCCCTTTGCTGCGTGTCATCCCTCATCTCTCTCCCACCTTTCCTATCCACTGTCACTATCAAATAAAGGGAAAAAAGCCCTCCCCCCCCCTTATATCCATGAAAGGTCATGGATATAGATTATTATTTAGATAATCAATTTATCGTTATTAGTCCTTTCTTATATAAAGTAAAACCTCTCTGATTGCAGCTTGTTAAATGTGAATATTTTTAATAGTTTTTTCACTCCTGTGAGAGTTGATTGAATATCTTTGAGTTGTGGACAACACAAGACATTAGAGGATGTCCTCTTCTGACATATGATTTCATACAACAAACAACTAATCGATTAATCAGGAAAATAGTCCACACGTCAATCGAGAGTGAAAATAACCGTTAGTTGCAGCCCTAACAAATACTAAAAAAATGCTTTTGTTGGCATTTTTTGCCAACATTTGGGCGTCAGATCTTCAGTGAGTGAGGGTTTTTTTGAAGAGCCGCTGACATTTACATCCAAGAATCAACAATCGTACGGGGGGGAGGGGGGGGGAATCCATCCATCAGCGAGAGGGTTTACAGTTTTCTGCAGAGACAAGATGTGTTTTGAGTAAGTGGCACGACTCTCGCTTCTCACAGCTAGAAAAAAAAACAAAAAACTCTCTTTCTTCCCTCCGTTCCTCATCACTCCGTCCACCTACACATTGTAACCCACAGCCGATTGTTCATGCTTGCACTCTTGGGTTTCTCCTAAGGCATTCTGGGAAAAATGCAAGAAAGCGCTAAGTGAAGTTGACGAGGAAGGTTGAGGCAAAGCGGGTACACCAAAACAAAGAAAAAAAAAAAAATCACAATATTTCTTCACAGAAGAGCTCCCGGAACACATTGAACATCACAGACGGATATGTAACGTTGCGCCAACAAAGCGCCTGAAGGTGGAAGTTTGATGTCAGAGTGGTGTGGGTGTAGCGTAGGTGACGGTTTTTCTATCGGAGGAATACTTACATCACACTCTATGCATTGGAAAATGTATTTCTTTCTCTACTACATTTTTGGCCTTTGAAGAAATCCCATTTTCTTAATTCATTAACTTGCATTGGTTTCAGGCCCGCAGGGATGCTCTTCTGTTTACTTTAGTTCATTTAGTTTGCACGGCAATGAAGAAAAAAAAAAATAATAATAGTAGGAAGGTAATTAAACAAGGTGATAAAATGCAGCCACAACAGAAGGACACAGCACAAAACACAATTTCTGTGGCAGAGATAAATGACGGAGCTGTAATAACAGCAGCTTTAAAACCGAAAAGAAAAATGTACAAGAAAGTCCCGATGATAAGGTGCAACTGAGTTAGATAACAACATCTAAACGACTATAAAAAAAAAAAAAACACATGACGGACGATGGCAGAGAAACAGCAGCGTTATTAAAAAAATAAGCAGGACAACAACATGAATAACGGTGATGGAGACAAACTGTGGCGAGGGAAGGAGTTAGTGGAAGTGAATGGGAGGAGGAAGGAGATGTGTGTCAGATCATGGGGGGAAACTGTGAGGTGTTTTGTTCAGACACTGTCTAGACAGAATTAAAATAAACAGGTTAAAATAAACCAGAGATAACTAGGGAGAACATGTGATCAGGAAACTTCACGCAGATCTAATTATGAATACGCGGCCGTAAACATTCGGGGCTCAGCCTAAACCACTACATACATCTGACATCTTCAGTTAGTAGTTACTCTACAAATTAAGATGTATGCACACAAAACACATGTAGAGTACTTTTACTTTTAATACTTTAAGTATATTTTCCTGATGATACTTACATACTTTTACTCAAGCAAGTATTTTTACACTATGGTATTAGTACTTTTACTTAAGTAAAGGATCGGAATACTTAATCCACTACTGCTGATGGTGACTCGGTTGTCTGGCGATGACTAGGGTGTTTGACAGTGACTCGGGCGTCTGGCGGTGACTCGGGCGTCTGGCGGTGACTCGGGCGTCTGACGGTGACTCGGGTGTCTGACGGTGACTAGGATGTCTGACTGTGACTCGGGTGATTGACTGGGTGTCTGACTGTGACTCGGGTGTCTGACGGTGACTCGGGTGTCTGACGGTGACTAGGATGTCTGACGGTGACTAGGTTGTCTGACTGTGACTCGGTTGTCTGACGGTGACGCGGGTGTCTGACGGTGACTCGGGTGTCTGACTGTGACTCGGTTGTCTGACGGTGACTCGGGTGTCTGACGGTGACTCGGGTGTCTGACGGTGACTCGGTTGTCTGACGGTGACTCGGTTGTCTGACGGTGACGCGGGTGTCTGACGGTGACTAGGATGTCTGGCCGGTGACTCGGGCGTCGTGACTCGGGCGTCTGGCGGTGACTCGGGTGTCTGACGGTGACTCGGGTGTCTGACTGTGACTCGGTTGTCTGACGGTGACTAGGATGTCCGACGGTGACTCGGGCGTCTGGCGGTGACTCGGGTGTCTGACGGTGACTCGGGTGTCTGACGGTGACGCGGGTGTCTGACGGTGACTAGGATGTCCGACGGTGACTCGGGCGTCTGGCGGTGACTCGGGCGTCTGGCGGTGACTCGGGTGTCTGACGGTGACTCGGGTGTCTGACTGTGACTCGGTTGTCTGACGGTGACGCGGGTGTCTGACGGTGACTAGGATGTCCGACGGTGACTCGGGCGTCTGGCGGTGACTCGGGTGTCTGACGGTGACTCGGGTGTCTGACGGTGACTCGGGTGTTTGACAGTGACTCGGTTTTCTGACAGTGACTCGGTCGTCTGACGGTGACTCGGGCGTCTCGTTGTGACTTGGCTCCCTGCCTGTCACACCGTTAGTAAAGTCCATAGAAATACAGGTTTAAAATGCCTTGTTAATATGAAGGAATCGTCTGTAATGATTTTTCACAGGTGTTTTTCCATATTTAGATTCTTTGGATTAACAGAAATATCTGTTAAAAGGTACAGAATAAATCTATTTTCCGTTTGTTTTTTGATTAACAGAAATGTCCGTAAACTTAACCAAAAAAAGGTCCAGGTAATTTTCTGCCATTATCCGTTTTCCTATGGAGTTTTTGCTTACAGTGCAGCACTTCTGTGACAGACCGCTGGATTAGCGCTAGACAGAAAGGGATTAGCATTAGCATGGGCTAATGCTGCGGGCTAAGAGATTAGCACGAGCTATAGCACGGCTCTAAGCTACAGTACATGAGGAAAGATTAGCTAAAGTCTGACTCCATGAACCATCAGGAGTCTATCGGAACGAACAGTGGAGGGGGGGGGGATTAGCCTGGCTTCAACCTGAAAGCATTCAATAAAGCGTTATTAATAACTATAATCTGAAATGCTTGTTTGGTTATAAAAATAGAATGTATAATAAAAAAACATACAACAATATTTTAAAGCATATTGGCTTAAAACATTTTCCTATTAAGTTTTTTGAATGCGTTTCTGACTTTTCTGACTATTCTGTTTTTATTGTTCAAGATACAGTATTGCATTCTTTAGATTTCCATTCATAACTGTTTAATGTAGACTTTTTCTGATGCTATATAACTTCTCTGTAGCAGCAATTGGGTCCAAATTGATTTAAAAAATGCTTACAAATAAATGGACTTTAGTATATAGAGGTTACGGACTCATGGTCAACCCCAACTACTAAAACAGCACGTGTTACTGTTATGAGCCAGCCCTTTGTCCTAAATATTAAATTTTCATACAAATAGAATGCATTCACAATTGTGTTTCAAGGGGAAACATATTTTGTCCCGAATTACCTTCTTTTTTCCTTTCTTTTTTACGTACCACAAGTACGTTTGTAACCAAAGATGAGTCCAACAAATACGGGACTGTCAGTTTTTTTGTATGAGAAAATATGGGATGTTGAAAAAAAGTTGGCAAAAGCAACAAAAAGGAATGAAAAGCTGGAGCTGGATTGAATCTGGGATTAGGTACTGCCAAACTGTCTCATTGATTGGCTGCCAATCATCAAAACTCCTTTAGAAGTTCAGTGGCAAGGGCCAAAGAATAGGACAATTCATTTATTAGTTTTTTTACGCCATCCAACCATCCTGTGGGTGTCCCTTTAAACCACTGTTCGATAAAGACAAATATGTCTTACAGTTCCATGGGAATACTTGTAAAAGTTTGCGCTTGTTTTCATATGGGATATGGATCTCTGCAGGGAAACGTTCTTAACGCTACGATAACAGAAGGATAATACCTGCCGACATAAATGCCAGGGCTGTCCCTTCGGTTCAGACACAAAGATACCCTTTCAATCTCAGGAGGGAGTTCAGCACCTGACTGGCTGGTGTAACCCGCTCTGACTGGGTTACACCAGCAGCTGTCAAGTGTCACGTATGATTACGGAGGAGCTGCCACTCCTGCGATGAACGCGGTCTGAGCAGGGAACTGGTCTACGGTATGGTGCTGCGACGCTGCCAGCATGGAGGGCCCAGACCAGAGGACATGCAACTGATGCTGCTAGAGTCAGGTTTCACAGCAGAGAGAGAGAGAGAGAGAGAGAGAGAGAGAGAGAGAGAGAGAGAAAGAGAGAGAGAGAGAGAGAGAAAGAAAGAGAGAGAGAGAGAGAGGTCATTTACATACATCTTAAAAATGTATGTAAATGTTTCCCTGTACTATGTGCTTTAGCAATACTTCGTGTCAACATGGTCACGCTAAGAAACCCTCTTTGAATTGAATTGATAGATAGATAGAGAGAGAAAGAGAGAAAGAGAAAAAGAGAGAGACATAGAGACAGAGAGAGAGATAGATAGAGAGAGAGAGAGACAGAGAGAGATAGAGAGAGACAGAGATAGAGACAGAGAGAGATAGACATAGATAGAGACAGAGAGAGATAGACATAGATAGAGACAGAGAGAGAGAGAGAGAGAGAGAGAAAAATAGAGAGAAGGAGAGAGAGATATATATATAGAGAGAGAGAGAGAGAAAAAGAGAGAGAGAAAGAAAGAGAGAGAGGTCATTTACATACATCTTAAAAATGTATGTAAATGTTTCCCTGTACTATGTGCTTTAGCAATACTTCATGTCAACATGGTCACGCTAAGAAACCCTCTTTGAAATGAATTGATATAGAGAGAGAAAGAGAGAAAGAGAGAAAGAGAAAAAGAGAGAGACATAGAGACAAAGATAGATAGAGAGAGAGAGATAGAGACAGAGAGATAGACATAGATAGAGACAGAGAGAGAGAGAGAGAAAATAGAGAGAAAGAGAGAGAGATATAGAGACAGAGAGAGTCAGAGAGAGAGAGAGAGAGAGACAGAGATTTATTTTTATTTTCACGAAACCACTTTATTTACATACTTATAATTTGTACAGTTTAACAATGAAATAAAGTCCTAATGCATTAAAATCTCAGTTTTAGCATAAACTCATAGCACAATAGAGGTGCTATGACGCTGCCAGCATAGAGAGCCCAGAACAAAGGAAATGCAACTGGTGGTGCAGGGAGGGAGGGGGAGAGAGAGAGAGAGAGAGAGAGAGAGAGAGAGAGAGAGAGAGAGAAAGAAAAAAAAAAAAAAAAAAAAAAAAAAAAAAAAAAAAAAAGAAAAAAAAAAAAAAAAAAAAGAGGGAGATTCATGCAGAGGAAGATTTGATTCTTCCATGGTGATCGGCTTAAATTTCAACCTTTTAACCATTTAACCTAAAAAAAAGTAGGAGGGAAAGAAAGAAGGAAAGACAAAAAGGAGGAAAGAAAGACACAAAGATAGAAGGAAAGACCGAAGGAAGGAATAAAGACAGAAGAAAGAAAGAAAGAAAGAAAGAAAGAAAGAAAGAAAGAAAGAAAGAAAGAAAGAAAGAAAGAAAGATTGATAGAAAGCGTGCTCCTGTTTGCTCCTGACTACATTTACTAACCAGCCTTTAATAAACCGATTACCCAAAATGCCGAGCACACACTGGGCCTGTTCCAGTCTCTTTATGATCGACAGCGTGATCGTTAAAGTGTTATTAGGGCGAGTCGCTGAATGCTAACGAGACTTATGAGGCTTGTTCCTGTTTTTAAAATAATCAAGAAAATGTAATTAGCGTCATAAAAATGTTGTTGGTCGCTCATAAAAACGCTGGACAAACCGCATGGGGGCCCAATATTTGCTAATGGCAAAGTATGTGTCAGACCATTCTGAATTTATGTGACAAACACAGGACGCACACACACACGCACACACACACACACACACACACACACACACACACACACACACACACACACACACACACACACACACACACACACACACACACACACACACAGAAGGTGGCTCACACTATCATACACACTGCAGTGTTGCTGAGTCCATGTTACAGAGGGATTATTCTAATGAGCTGTGTATATTGTGTATACTATGGTTTTAGTAGAGATTTTGTATGTGGGAGGAACAAATCTCTTACCTTGTATGTACCGGCAGTGTGTGTGTGTGTGTGTGTGTGTGTGTGTGTGTGTGTGTGTGTGTGTGTGTGTGTGTGTGTGTAGCCGCTCCATCTGGGTTTAGCATGTGGCTGTTGGTTTGTGTGTTCGCAGCTTTGTTACGCGAGTGCATTATTTCAAAGTGATTTCTCCACCAAACAAGTGGAATGTCACATGTATGTGTTTTTAGCATGTTCGTTTGCGTGTGTCCATGCAATCACAGATCCGCAGCATGCCATCCAATGTTAGATGGCATTTGTCAGTTCCTCTGTCACATTTATTAGTTCTGATGTTTAGTATTGTTGTGCTATAATATCAGTTCAAGTTTAGCCGAGGGAATTATTTTAACATGTGCAAGAGAGTGCATCGCTCTCGTGCTTAAAGAAACTCAAACCCATCGGTGGACAACGGGAAACAAATAAAACTGCATTTAATACATAACCTTATCAGATTAGTGATGATGCAGATGTGATTATGCCTGCAACAAGCAAATAACACTAATTTATGCGATGCAACACTGTTTAAAGGTGCCCTGCCACACGTATTTCATTACTTTGTGGTAATGTCTAAGTTCTACCATGGACTCTGTAACCTTGGTTACCTTGTTTCAAGCCATTCTAGCGTGGTATAGAAAGCCTACAGGAAGACTAAGCTCGATTTGTGCCAGTTCTCATTAATATTCAACAAGCTAAGCTGTTTGAATCTGATTGGCTAACAGCTAGCCAATGAGAGCCTGGCTGTCAGAATCCTTTACCCAGCGCAACTGGGCGAGCTCATGACTAGTAATGAGCTCAGGCAACATGATGTCAGACTGACCAGCTTTTGTGATTGGCCTGATTTCTCTGCTTATTTCTGTTCAGTGGCTAGAGCTGACAGAGGAGGTAGCAGTTCATTTTCACAATCGCATATGGACCTAACATATTACAAAAAATGCAAGTAAAAACGGTTTTGTATGGCAGGGCACCTTTAAAAAATGCATAAAGTAGCCTATGTTCAAAGCTATGTAAGGAGAACCTGTGTGTTCGTTTTAGGGGGTTTTGCTCATTGCACATCTAAGCTGGATTTAAGAGAAATATCACTGGAAATGAAGATGTGGAAAACGGACATCATCGACAGCTTTTACATTAACCAACTATCTAACTCCTGCTTAATGTACGTTTGTCAGTCTATGCTCCATAGAGGTGACTCCATCTTGAATAAAGTGCCATCTCTATCTAAAGGTTAAGGTCTGTCAGCCAGCAGCCAGAACACTGTACTCCTCAGTCTGCACTTATGTCTGCTTTACATTGACATTACATCCATGAAATAGGAGAAATCGGGAAGGAAACATGAGCGAAAAGCTAGCACAGACGTTTGGTTATCTACGTGATGGACACGTGAAGGGGCTCAGAGGCCTTTAACCCCCGCAGAAGGCTCCTTCCTGATCCGATCAGGTTTCCAGGAAGCTCTATTGACTGGATGTCAATAGGCGTATTGTTTAGTCAGCAGCTTTAGTCAACAGAGCATACTGGGAAACGTGATCTGCTTATAACTGCCTGATTTACACACTCAACGTGTCCATATGAACCCTTGTTCACACACACAAGATCTTTTCCAAGAACATGTGGACACAGCACTGCTCCTCATGGAATCAGCGGGTCGATGCATTAAAGGGAGCTTTCTCGTAAAACAAACTCAAGTTGTTCACGGTTACTCACCCAAACATCTTGCGTAAGGTCCAACAAACGCTTTCTTTCCTCAGGAAATAATTGCAAAGCCAATTCTTTTTGGTAAACCTGTTTAGTTGACATCCATGTTCAACACAATCGTGGTATGATATCGACGTACGAACGCAAAAATGTGTATGATACTGTAACAAAATTAGGGCAACATGACAGTTCACCCTCCTGTTGTCTTGGGTCAATTTTGACCCATCCGTCCTTTGATCCAATCATTCATCCATCCATCATCCGTCCATCTCCCCACCCATGTATTCACACATCCATCGATTTATGAATCTGTGCATCCATTAATCTGTCTACCATCTATCCTATATCCGTTAATCCATCCATCTATTCATACAATCATCTATCTCTATCCATCAATTAATCCATACATACACTCATCCATCTGCCATCCCATTCTTTACCCCTCCATCTAGCCATGCATCAATTATTTCTATAAAT
This sequence comes from Perca fluviatilis, assembly GCF_010015445.1. Classification (NCBI taxonomy): domain Eukaryota; kingdom Metazoa; phylum Chordata; class Actinopteri; order Perciformes; family Percidae; genus Perca; species Perca fluviatilis. The sequence continues at coordinate 10,779,398 of NC_053113.1, forward strand.
CTACCCTCCTATTATTTACCCACCCACCCACCCATCCATCCCCCATTAAGCTTCAGTCTCTTATACAGCAGCTCGCTTCATATGGGGCATACACCCATCAATACGTGGAAAACATGCGTAACTATGTACAAATAATTCATGAGAACAGCCTGCCATGTTTATGAGCTTGCCTCTTTTGCCTGTCAAACATTTGACATGAAAAGTTACTGAGCAGCAGCTTCTTCTTATGAGAAGCTGACATTGGTCGATCATAGATATGACCTAAGACTGTAAGACTGTTAATCTGTTGACGGATCATGCATTGTATGGAACATTTAATGCACAGGCTCAGGGGTCATTCACAGTGCACTGTGGGAAAGGTTAGCCTCATGAAAGAGGGAAGAGATTAGTTGAATCAATCCTGCCATGTTGCGATCTGTATCATTATAATAGGAGGGTTGTAGAGAACGACTTTTAGACTAAAGTTACAAAGTGCTTTACGGTGTAAAACAACAGAGTGAATTCTGGTCGAATAAATAATATTACCTTGAAAAGATGCAGTTTAAAATACAGGAATATATCAAATTCAATCCGATCGCTAAGAGTCAGTCAGTTCACAGAGACTAAAATACAAGGGTAATACAATTGTATCAGAATTAAGTAGGGCTGGGTACAGAATTTAATACATTTTAGGCATCGACAGAATCGCCTCTAAAAGTATCGACAATCGGAAAATGCCTCGTCATGCAATACCCAATTTCAATACCCAAGGAGTAAATCTCATCAGCGTCCGTCTACCAAGATCTAATAATGTCTGTGATTGGCTGTCTAACGTTACACGTCGTAGAGACACGCAGGAAAAACTCACAGAGACGGGGCTCACGTAGAAGAAGCGGAAAAATAAATTAAAAGTTTTGTGCTGTAATGTTGTCATTTGTTCACATTAGTCACTTATAGACAGGGTTGGGTATCGTTTAGATTTTTACGATTCCGATGCCGAACCGGTACTTTTAAAACGATTTTGATTCCTAAACAGATTCTTGAAAAATGTTTACTAGCGAGTGCAGTGAAGGGTTAATATGCTTTTACGTCCGTTTTGGTGAGCCCAGAGGGAAAATATGGCATTTTAAAAGTAGCCTACATTTACGGTGGCTAGCTAATGGTAGACTACAGAGAAAGTGTGATATTTTTACGTCTGTTTCAGTCGACACATTAAGTGGAACCAAAATGAGGAACCGAAATTTGCGTTCTAATCCGGTCCGACTCCCACCGGTTGCGTAGGAACCGGTTCCATAGTGGAACCGGGTTTCGGTACCCAACCCTACTTATAGACACCAATGCATAGGACAAAAAAAAGGTTCCAGGTTCTAAAATACCAAAATTAGCTTTTACAGTGTCTAGTTTAAAATCCAAAATGGCTCCTTTTTACACTTTTGTAAATCACCTGTCCATTATTTGAGTTCACAGTACAAACTGGGAAACTGTAGATGATCAATATTCTCCGTCAATATAACCAAGAGTCAGTCACATATCGTCTCCCGTCTCCTCAGCTGTCTCCTGTGTCCTTGTCTCCTCGCAGAGGATCTTCTATCGTCCATGTGCGTCCGCCTGCAGTCGGCTGTCAGTGCTGACTGATGGTCGAGCGTTTGATCCCGTCGGAGTTTGATTGCCAGGGTCTTGTTATCTGTCATCCCAGCGACGGGGAAACTCAATCTCGGTTTCAGCCACAAAATGGTTTCCCCGGGCAACGCCCCTCGCCATGGAAACAATGTGTAAAGTGGATCCTCTGTCGCCGCATTCAATCCAACGACCTGCCATCTGTCAGCGCCAGTGTGTGTGTGTTTGTGTGAAGATAGTGTAGGAGGGAACAATTGTGTGTGTAGATGGAAGTGTGTGTTTGTGTGTGTGTGTGTGTGTGAGAGAGTGTGTGTAAGACAGATAGTGAATGTGAATATGCTTATGTCATTTATCAGTGTCACTGTTGTGAAGGCGCCTAGGCCTCAAGACCTATTAGGTCCCTTTGGTTGCTAGGATCTGGGGATTGGCTAATAAGGACTGATGATTGACACATGTCCATAAATAGGAGTTCCTGGGCAGTCACACTCTCTCTCTCTCTCTCCCTCCACAAGGTTGCATGGTTTGTTTGGTTTTTGGGTTGAGTTACTTTAGCGTTCTAACATTGCTACACCTACACACATCCATACACTACACACATTACTGATCAAACTGATAGCACGTTTACTTTTGTTTATTTAAATGCATTGGATTTAATTGAGCAAACGTGTGTTCTCCACATTTTGTCATACCTTTGAGCCAGGTCATGACACTGTTTGTGTGTGTGTGTGTGTGTGTGTGTGTTGAGCCCGACCACTCTTATCTCAGTATGCTACATTATCACATAAACTCATGGTTCCCAAAATGGGGGCCAGGAACCCACAAAAGGGTCACAGGATGAATCTCAGGAGGTTAGGCAAATACCAAAAACGTGTGCAATAACATTATGTCTTTGTTATTAATTAATAAAAATTTTTTTGGGGGGAATTCTATGAATCGATTTTGAAAATCAGTAGAGCTTGAATCGCGATTTGAATATGTTCACACCCCAACTTACCGTCCACCCTGCCCACCTCCCTGCGACTCCGGTGTAGTTAAATGATGTAGCGCTTTTTAAAAATGATATTCTTTGCACTTTATGTATATCTTAAATTTAGTTATATGTGCCTTTTTGGTCTATTTTCTTTTAATGAATGTGTGGTCCGTTTGCAGTATCTGTATTGTGTCGATAGTACTCTGTTCTGCTCTACATTTGCAGGACATCTCGGTTTGATTACCATTGTACCGTATAATTTGTCGCTTCTACCACCATGTTTGGAAAATGTAATGAACAGATTGTGAAAAGAAATGAATACCAATAAATGTAGCGCTTCATCATTCGCAAAAAGTCCAGCCAGCGATTATGTTTTTCATCACATCGTGATCTAGGAAAAATATTTAGTACATGGCTCTTATCATATCACCATATCGATTTATATTGATATATTGCCCAGCCCTAGTACTATATAAATGTAATTTCTAGGGGTCGAAGAAAACAAATGCTGGTGATGAGACTGTTCAGATAACAGGCCACAGCTGCTGGTACATTTCACAGTATACTGTAGGAGGTATGTGCACTATATTGCCAGAAACATGGATCAATGTATCATAAAAAAATGTGTTCTTTAGAAGATTAAGAACATGTTCGCCTGACCCCACAGACTATAATCTAGAGCACATGTGTCAAACTCAAGGCCCGCGGGCCAAATCCGGCCCCTTGCAGATTTAAATCCGGCCCGTATATATCAATTTGGGTTCACAATACATTTTGGCCCGCCTATAGTTGTGCGCCAAACCAAAAACCACAGGAAAGTGTTTTTTTAAACTGCAATTACCTGATACTCAAAGCAGACGTACGGCAGATTTGCCGACTCTGACAATCAGAAATTCCCCCAGAAGAAGCAGCAGAGAGAGATAGTTTTCATATTCAGGCTGTGAAATAAAAAAAAATAAAAAATGTATCATTGCTTTGCTCGATTTGCTAAATTCTACGATGGCTAAGGAACTCTTTTGATGACTTTCGTAGGGCTTAATGTCAACACAAATGCGACAAAAAGCGTACAAAATTGTCGGAAAAAGCAACAAGCCCCCTCTGATCTAGACCCTCCTCCAGGGGTCCAGGTTACAGAGTACATTACTGTGGCAGCCTGAACAAGCCCACATTTCCCTGCCTCCTCTGTATTATAAGTAGACTTGAGCGCAGTGTCACAGCTGGAGACCGAGCAGGCCCCCCACTGTGAATCCAAAAGACATCTGTCCTCACTGAGATCGTGATGTGCTCGGTGTATAACTAATAACTTAATCTCCAGGTTTTTTTTCCCCCTCTGCGCTTCCTTTCCTTTTCTTCCTTCGCTCATCTCATTCATATCCTCGGTCCCAACCAACTTCGTCCGTTTCTGTATTTCCTTCATCCTTCTCTCTGGGGCGGCAACAAATTATTATTTGAACCCTTGTGTCGTCTTCCTGTCGACCATGAACTTGTTGTCCTCCTGGGTCAAAATTGAAAATGAACTTGTTTTGTTGTTTTTGTCACTTTTTTCAACATTTCTTTTAATTCGTGGTCAATAAACCTAATGTATATGACATTATACTTCATTTTTGAGTTAAAAAAAGCAGAAATGATATATTATTTCGTCTAATAGTTAAGATCAGAGAATGCTGAGTGGATCACAGACTGGTACATGTCAAAGTTTAGTCAGGAGACTGTTTTGAAACCATTTAAACTATTATTTTTAGGCAATTTGGTTGAAAGAAACCCATATTTCTGATATAACAAAAGAAATTTGACCCGAGGAAAATACAAGGGTTAATTTTCGATTAATCTGTGGATTATTGTCTCCATTCAAAGTTTGTTGTTTGGTCTCTAAAATGTCAGAAAACGGTGAAAAATGTGGATCAGTGTTTCCCCAAAAAGTCAAACTCAAAGATATTCAGTTTCCTGTCCCAGAGGAGAGAAGACACTAGAACAATATTCACATTTAACAAGCTGACATCAGAGAAGTTCTCAAATCATTCTCATATTTATTTCATTTATTACTCCGTGTCACATCCTACTGTGCAATAAGCAGTCCCTCCAGAAAAAAACGTGATTGTGCGATCGCATAATTCAACGCATAATCAGCCAAAGTCCGCATATTCATGCGGGGTGGGGGCCGCATTTTTTCAAATATGCCGCACTTTCGCCGCATAAATTGCCGATTTCCGCGCAAAATATGTGGGGCTTGATTTCATAATCCCCGCATTTTCGTTGCAAAAAAGTCCCATAATATATCTTAGTACAAAGTTGAAAAATGTTACCGTTTACTTCACACGTTGCCATGGGAACGTTATGAAGTGACGGAATTACGCCACATGAACATCATCGAAAAGCAGGGTGTTGTGGGGGGGGAATCACTTTTCTTTCCCTTTTTCATCAAACCGCAATTTTTGCAAGTTCCTGCAATTTCATCGCATAAAATAGCATAAATATCATATAATAATAATAATAATAATAAATTGAATTTATATAGCGCTTTTCATGGACTCAAATAGCAAAACGTGCTGCATAATCAAGGATTTTTGTCCGCAACAATCACAAAAAAACTGAATATGCCATTTCTAATCATCTGCACCTTACTCCTCTGTATATCTGTATGTATATATTTTTACCTCTGTTTACAATAAGGGTGTTTATAGTGTACATATTACTATTATGATTATAACTCTTATTCTATCTTCTATTTCTTATAATACTTTTTGTATATGTTTTCCTACGTCTATATAATGTGTATTTGTGTTAGCCTGATGTGTGTGAATTTGTCATTTGAGCTACTGTAACAAGGGAATTTCCCCAGTGTAATCTTCTCTTATTATCAAACTATAACAACAATAGTTGGTGATTGATTTAATGGTTGACAACTAATCCATCCATCTTTGCAGCTTTACTTCCCTCCTTTCGTTCCCCCTCCTGTGGACTCCTGTCCTTCCTTTCCTCCCTTATCTCCTATTCTCTCATAGATCTACATGCATCTCCCACTTTTTTCCTTCTCCATCCCATCTTTTCCTACCTCCTTCCCTCACCTCCTCTCCAACTCCCTCCCTCCTCCCATTCCCCCCTCTCCGTCCCTTCCCTGTCCTTTTTACCTCTATATTCCTCATTGCATGTCTCTCACCCTTTTCCCTCCCAATCCCCTCTCGCCCTTACACCTCTCCCCCAAGAGTTATAACAGATAAGTAAGGAGCTATCTTAAGCTCTGCTCTTCTTCCTAGAAAGTAATTTGGCTGTGGGTCGCTAAGTCACCCCCCCCAACTGTCACCCGGCAACCGGCTCTATCACCAGGCGGCCATCTATCTCCTCCTCCTCCTGGTTAAATCCCTCTGCTGCCCGATACACACACACACAGACACACACACAGACACACACACAAGACACACAGTAATTTAAGATAAACAGGCAAACATTTTTACGTATGAAGTGTATGTTGTTGCACATACATACCAGAATACACACATATACAAATATACACACATACACACACACAATGATTTTTCAGACTGTGCCCTCTTATCAGTCCAGACAGACAGAGGCAGACAGCCACTAAACCGCCACACTAGCATTGGTGAAAATGTTGTGTGTGTGTGTGTGTGTGTGTGTGTGTGTACTGGTTTTATGTAATTGCATGAACATGCCCTGTGTATCTCGTTTTAATATCTCTGTGTGCATGTATTTGTGTGTGTGTGTGTGTGTGTGTATGTGCGTGCGTGCGTGCGTGTGTGTGTGTGTGAATGTGCGTGCGTGCGTGCGTGCGTGCGTGCGTGTGTGCGTGTGTATTTGGGGTTTCCAGCTGTACTGCAAATAATGTTAGCACAGCCGGCTCAGGGCTTAGGCATCAAGAACACAGCTGGGCAGGAAACAATGCAGCGATGAAGATGGGATGAGGAGAAAGACAAAGGAAAGATGGAGAGAGGCAGGTACAGGGGGAAGAGACAGAGAGAAACAAACAGAGAAGAGAGGGAAAGGAAGAAAAAAAACAAAACAGTAAAAGACAGGGAGAGAGCAGCGAGCGATGGCAGCGGAGGTAGCGAGGGAGGTCGACTTTAATGGACTATTCTGCATTCAGGTTGTTGCTGGGGGTCTTTTTGGAAAGCCCTGCACACTGTGTCTATTACTCTGGTAAAAGGGCAAACACAACAGCAGCTACAACGGCGCGCCTCTGACTACAAATCTCATTACCCTGACCGTTTTCAGCGACGGCCCCACGCCTGCTCAAAGCGTTTCAGCCCGCTGTCAGACCACAGGCAAACTCGGTTAACTCTGTCCCGCCTGAGACAGAGACACTACGTTATTTAACTCAACAATTCAACTTTAACGAAAGCAACGTACCGGACAGGTTCACTACACAACACAGTTTTCAAAACACACGATTCAATGTGTGAACGACCGAAAACATCTGCATGAACTAGGCACAGAGTATCTTCCATCTACCAGCAGCTTGTTGTTGGGTACTGAGACCCGGTGCTAATATGGCACCGGTGTAAACGACCGTCATTTAACGGACCGAATAGCAACGCGGAGTTTGGTGCGTCATGTTTTGGCGCCACCTACTGTAAATGCCTGGGCGCTGCTCTCCAATGCCCCGTAGGTTCTGTTTGAATATCTTGGCACCAGAGGTGTATAGTCCAGGTGCCAGAAAGTAGAAATCCTGTCCAGCAGCTGTCCCCAACCATCGCTAACGAGCTCCTCTACCAGGTAGATGAGCTCGTTAGTGAAAACACCTGTTCTAGATGTAGAGGCAGATCCAAAAACATGGCAGGATTTTTACTTTCTGGCACCTGGACTATACACGTCTGCTTGGCACAAATCTAATTCCATACGAACCCGTTCTCACTCCGAACTCTTGAAATACGGACGCTTGGGCAGTGGCTGTCGGCGTCCGACACGACGCAGAAATAACCTTTCTAGCGTCTGTATGGAACGCACCGGGGCAGAGCAGTAGCAACGCGTAACTTGAAGCTCTAGAAAAAAAAAATCGCTCTAGTAAAAATGTGGGCATCACTATACAGAAAGCTGAGTTTGTTCTGAACGTTTTGATAAGAAACACACGGGGATCAGTTTTATGCAAAAAAACAGTCCTTCCAGAAAAATGTCTTTTTGGGATTGTTGCGGGCAAAAATCCTTGATTATGCGCCACGTTTTCTTAAAAAATGCGATGGAATATGCGGGATATTTATGCAATTTTATGCAATTTTATACAATGAAATTGCGGGAACTTGCAAAAACTGCGGTTTGATGAAAAAGAGAAAAAAAAGTGATTTCCCCACAACACCCTGCTTTTCGATGATGTTCACGTCGCGTAATTATGTCACTTCATAACGTTCCCATGGCAACAGGGGAAAATGGCTGCTCTTGTGTGAAGTAAATGCAAAATGTTTCAACTTTCTGTTAAGATACTGTATATGGGACTTTTTTGCAACAAAAATGCGTGGATTATGAAATCATGCAAGCCCTGCGTATTTTGCATGGGAATTGGCAATTTATGCGGCGAAAGTGCGCCGTATTTGAAAAAAATGCAGCACCCGCATAAATATGTGGACTTTGGCTGATTATGCGATCACATAATCGCGTTTTTCTGGAGGGACTGAAATACCCTTATAAAAGGTAAATTTAAGAAGATATGTGAAAATGCCCTTAGACCTCAGAGGGTAAATGCACTGTTTTTATATAGCGCTTTTCTAGTCTTAACGACTACTCCAAGCGCTTTTACATAGTACAGGAACCACTCACACACTGGTGGCCGAGGCTGCCGTAAACATTCACACACATTTCAACTCTGATGCGCAGCAACTGCGGGGAAACTGCAGGCAACAGTGTCTTGCCCAAGAAAACTTCGACATGGGACTGCAGGACCTACCAACCTTCCGATTGGCAGGAGACTGCTCTACCACTGAGCCACAGCCGCCCTTCAGTCTTTGCTTATATGCTGATGTTGATTTACGACAATTCTGAGTGACTTATGACAAATCTGAGTGACGCTATATGTCATCTCCTGTATGTGTGTGACTGAAGTTGTATTGAGTGGGGTTATTTTTTTTAAGACAGTCTTTTGGGGCATTTTAGGCCTTTATTTATAGGACAGCTGAAGATATGAAAGGGGAGAGAGAGAGAGCGAGAGAGAGAGCGAGAGAGAGAGAGAGAGAGAATGACATGCAGCAAAGGCTCGAGGAGCAAACCTGTGTATATGGGTGCACGCTCTACCAGGTGAGCTACCCAGGCGCCCAAGAGTGGAGTTATGTAAAAATAAAAATAAAAAAAAGAAGGTGCTGTGTCATACACACACACACACACACACACACACACACTGGGGAGATTCAAGTTTCCAAAAAAGAAGACTGTGTCGTTCTTTTCAAAGGTGCAACATTAAGAAGAGTAAAATAGCTCTTAGTTATGGATTAATGCAACACACACACACACACACACCTTAATACAGGCTAGAGATCCCCAGGCTGTTGGCAGAAGTCTGCATTTGTTAAATTAATTTGCCCGGATAATTTTATCATTACATTATAGGTCTAAACTTTGGCTGACACAGAGTCTGTGTCTTCTCCTGGCGCTGCATTATCAGTGAGGATCTCTTCTAATCAGTCCCAGTGTTCTCATAAGCAGTTAAAGGAGCTCATTAAGTCGCCCAAATTCAGAATATGATATTTCTTCTAATCCTAATTGAATGGCTTTTTGGAGATTAAAAACCTTTTGTGCTACCGCCTTCTCGGGGTAGTGTTCTCAACGGTATCATAGCAGCACTTTGTCCAGATTTGTCTTCCCGTAGACCACGCAACTTTTAGTTTTTCTGGGTCAAAATTTTAAGTTAAAACCTCCAGACACTTTTGTGGTGTTTGGTGTTTTAAGCCCCCCAACGTCACCTTCCAGGCAGCGCTGCCTCGAGGGCACTAGGGTTAGGCGACGGTCGCAGCGCTGCCTTGAAGTCAACGTTGGGGGCTTAAAACACCACCGAGCCACTTTTGTCACTTTTCCCAAAGTTCTTTGTCGATATCGACATTTTTGTTGATGTTTTGACCCGGTTTTTGAAGCTTTCGCCAAAATGTTTTTGTCACTTTTTGACGTTTTCTCACTTTTTCCAACGTCTTTGTCGATTTTTTGGACGTTTTTGTTGGTTTTCTTCCCTACATTTCTGTCACTTATTTTAGTGTTCTTTAATCAATTTATTTTCTTCAAGTGCTATAAAATTAAATAAAACACCCAAATTCAATGAAAGTAGTGAACTGATCAGTTATTGAACTTGTGAAGAGCGCTGTATGGAACCATCCACGTTATTTTTTTTGGACAATTTGGTTGAAGGAAACCCAGATTTCTGATATAGAACCTTTTTGAAAATGAAAACATCAGGAGGGTTAATATATTTTCAAATGAACAGCAGGGCATCTTATATAAATGTGTTTTGTGATCACAGTAGCCTTTTCAACAGGAATACTTGGCCTAGCCCAAAAAACAGTAAAGAGGGGTTTTCCATCCACAGCCCTTCAGTAATAATGTCATGAATGTTCACACTGAATGGAGCCGTACTGTATTCATTCATTCATTCATTCATTCATTCATTCACGTTTTTATTTTCAGGTCTCTTCGCTTGGCCTCTTCTGCCTCCTAAATATGTTTTTTACCCTCCTGTTGGCTCAAATTTGACCCGTTTTCAAAGTTTCTATATTAGAAATTTGGGTTTCTTTGGTGCCTGGGTAGCTCACCTGGTAGAGCGCGCGCCCATGTACAGAGAGTTCACTCCTCGGCGCTGCGGGTTTGACTCCGACCTGCGGCCCTTTTCTGCATCATGTCATTCCCCCTCTCTCACCCTTTTCATGTCTTTAGCCTTTAAATAAAGGCTTAAAATGCCCCAAAAATCATCTTTTTTTTTTTTCTTTTTTTAATTGTCCAAAAATAACACGGATGGTTCCATATGATGCTCTTGGCAAGTAAAATTAAGCGTAAGATCTCTACTTTCATTGAATTATGGGTGTTTAATTACATTTTATAGCATTTGAAAAAAACAATGAAATGCTTTCTACACAGTATCCAGACTAAACTTTGACAGTCTGTGATTATCCACTCAAATCGTAAGCTTTTTTTAAACTCAAAAATTAGGTATAATTGCATAAAAATGTGTTTTTTTGACCAAGAATAAAAAAAAAAAAAAAATTGTGTTAGTGGCGAATGTTAGTGGGGTGGAGAAAAAAAAAGTCTTGTAACTTTGTAAAAATGCCCCAAAAATAAACGTGAGAAGAAGTGGCAAAAACCTTGGAAAATGCGCCAAAAAAAACATCGGATGAACTGGCAAAAACATTGGAGAAATGTGCCAAAAAAACGTCGGAAGAAGTGACAAAAACGTTGAAAAATGCACCAAAAAACATCATCATAAAAAGTGCCACAAGAATGTGTGAAAAAAGAGGGGAAACATTTTTTGGGGTTTCCAACTTTTACCCGAAAGGACAACAAGTTGCATGGTCGAGGGGACAACAACACTAAATAGTGAAGGAAGAGGTAAGATCAGCCTGAAGTTATGAAGTAAAGAATGCAGGATGTGCATTGCAAATCCATGCACCCATGTTAATTTTGGCCAATTTGGTTGAAAGAAACCCTAATTTCTGATATATAAAAAAAAAAAAAAAAAACTTTAACACAAAACAAGGGATTAAACACTGTAGAACAGCCTTAATGCTGAATAACTTATTCTACGCTACAGGAGCAGCAGTCATGAACAGTACCACAGAGTTGTTTTGCAGAGGAGGAAGCAAAAAAAAAACATCAATTAGCCTTCCTTTATCCATTTATCCTGTGCAGAGGCCAAACCTGCTGCCAGCTGCTGCTGTCAGGAGAAACGACATGCGGAAGACGAAGAGCAAGAGTGTGACAGACTCTGCGTGTAGCCCGGACCCACACAGTAAAGACACAACGCGGTGTTGTTTTGCTGCCTGCTGCACTTTAAAAAGGTACTAGACGGCTGATTTGCTGTCTTCTGTCTCCAATCACAACACTCAACGACGCCACCTGACCTCCGCCTGCCTTTCGTTTCCCGTTCTCTCTCTCTCGCTCTCTCTCTCTCCCCATCTTGTCTGAACGGCATGCAAAAAAATGGCAGAACAACCATCAGCCTCCACCTCTCTCCTCCTTATTTTCTTGTCTCCGTCTTCCTCTATTTTCCTGCTCCCTTTTCCCCATTCAACCTGTCATCTCATCTTCTCCGCATTTTCTGGAAAAAAGCTGCCAGTAATAGGCTTTTTTGTTTTCTGGTTCAGATGTCAGCGATGCGGCTGTAAAGTCTCCCATTGCCGGTCTGTCTAGTCCACACCCTATTCCCGGGATGGGAGAAAAAACGTGCTCTGGTTTATTGGCATTTCTTTAAACCAATCCCAATCGTCTTGGGTGGCGCTACGGTGCCGCTGCAAAATATACACCTGAACAATCCTGGAAGTGGAACGTCATGGATATAGACTATATGCATCCTAACTATGCCTACGCCCATTGTTTTCTACGTACAGTAAACATACACACCTGGTGAGCCGATGCACCACTGCCCATATTTCCCAGTGCTGATGTGTGTCTGCGTTCCGGAAAAGTAGCAATTCTATCACATTTGCTCCCAATATTTCACATCTCCACCCCTGTACCCTGACTTATTGTTGTAGAGTGCATCCACTGCGTGTTGGGAAGCAATAGATGTGTATGACAATGCGACCTGGCCAGTTTTGTAGCTCCGTAACTCATTCCACTAAGGCAGTGTTTCTCAAATGGGGGTACGCGTACCCCTAGGGGGTCATTTGGAGGACTGTAGGGGGTACTTTAGATTTTTTGCTAAATGTTTTTCAATTGCAAGGCTGTTGTACCAGACCATTGTACCTCTTTATATAGATTAGACTTTTTATTCTACCAAAAATGTGACGTTTTTTTGTCACCTTCTTTGGACCTATCGTTGCCTTGCTTCCTTCCTTCCTTCCTTCTACTACTATTTTTTTTTCAAGGTTGTCGCTTTTTTTGTTGTTGCTGTTTTTGAAGTTTCACTTTTTTTTTTTTTAGTTTTGTCGCTTATGCCACTTTTTTTCAATATATTCTTGCCTTACTTCCTTCCTTTTTTCTTCCAAGTTTGTCACTTTTTTTTCAAATTTTGTCACCTTTTTTATTGTTTTGTCCCTATTGTCGACCTAGTGCCTTACTTCCTTCCTTCTTTCTACCATCTTTTTTCAAGTTTTTGTCGCCTTTTTTCAAAGTTTTGTCGTTTTTTCAAAGGTTACAAGGCTGTTTAGTAAATCTATCGCTGACATTGCTGTGTTGTTCCTCTTTTCTTCACTCTTGACTTTTTTTTTTTCTACAGAAATGATTTGCGCTGGTCAGGGGGTACTACGCATAACACAAAACAGTTTGAGAACCACTGCATTAAGGGGACGTTAAACTAGAGTTTAACGTCATAAATGTCTTAAAACGTTTGTTTTTCTTTTAATTCTGGTGATGATTTTGCGTGACCGCCTCACTATGCGGATCTCGATCTCAGTGAGACTCCTTGGACAAAGGAACCCTAATTAACTCCACTAAGAGGATAAGAAGATTAAGATAAGAAGCATAACTGCGGTTTGCAACACAACAATGGATCCGGCGAACGTGAGGAGAGCTTCATCTCCAGTGAGCGTCAGCACGCCGTGTATTCCCGTTAAAGAGGCAGTTGTGACCCTTGATGCGGAGTTATGTTGTCTTAATTTTCCATCTTCCGTGCAAATGCCGCTGCTGCTGCTGCTGCTGCTGTATGAAAACAGAGGCAACTCTGCTAAATATAAACTGGTGTCCAACGCAGAAAGAGCCTCATCGGATCTCTGCCTCAAAGCCAAGCAAAGCTGCAGCTCACTGCATCCAGCAAGTCATTATACCAGAGTACACACACACACACACACACACACACACACACACACACACACACACACTCAGCATGGAGAGTCATTTGAGAAACCACTGTAGAGGTCCTGCAGTGGCTGTTCTTTTGATAGAAGATGAGCGCATGTGTGTGTGTGTGTGTGTGTGTGTGTGTGTGTGTGTGTGTGTGTGTGTGTGTGTGTGTGTGTGAGCGTGTGTGCGTGTGTGCATGCGGGCGTGTGTGTACTCTCCTGTCTGCAAGGCAGCCAGTCAGTTCCAGTGCTGTGTCAGCGCTAACCGTTGCTGAGCTAATTAGCGTCTTAAACACGAAGCGTGATAAGGGAGACATGTTGACAACAGCGTGGCAAGCTGAGAGAGAGAGAACGCCCGAGTAGCAACGGAGACAAAGAATATCAAAGTAGAGACAAAGAGGGAGGGAAGTCACCGGACTGAGAAGCTGATACAGAGACACAGCTTGCAACTTTTCTTATCAGATATTGGGGTGGGTGGGGGGGAAAAGCTAAAACCGAATCTTTCTGGCTTGGCTGGATAGTGAATGTTGGAGGCAGCGTTGGCCCACCCACAAAACCCCAAAACCTAAAAGTAAAGATGTTACACACACACACACAACACATTCTCAATCCCAGCGCGTCAAAAAGCGGCGCTCGGTCAGGCGCCTTTGCCTTTTGTTACTGACACAACAAGTCTCCTTTAGCGTCTAGCCCTTTGACGTCATATTCGCTCGGTCGGGACTCTTGGCGTCACTTTTTGACGCTCCGGGTCGGGACGCACGTTTAACCCTCCTGTTGTCCTCGGGGTCAAATTTGACCCATATTCAAAATGTTTCCATATCAGATATTTGGGGTTCTTTCAACCAAAATTGTCAAAAAATAACGATGATGGTTCCATTCAACCATCACTCTTCACAAGTACAATAAAAGATCAGCTCAGTACTTTCATTGAAATTGGGTGTCTTATTCAATTTTATAGCATTCGGAGAGAAGAAAAACGTCCCAAAAAAAGCGCAGGAAAAATGTGACAAAAACATCGGTAAGAAGCGACAAAAAAAAAAATAATAATAATATGACCCAACCTGCCTCCTTTTGCGGATTTGGGGTCTTTCATGACTAGCTGTTAGCCAATCAGATTCAAACAGCTTAGCTTGTTGAATATTAATGAGAACTGGCACAAATCAAGCTGAGTCTTCCTGCAGGCTTTCTATACCACGCTAGAATGTCTTGAAACAAGGTAGCCAAGGCATTTTTTCCACAAAAAATGTTACACAGTCCATGGTAGAACTTCAGACATTACCACGAAGTAATGAAATACGTGTGGCAGGGAACCTTTAAGCATTCAACAAATCACTTTAGCACTGAAACCTACTAAAAAAGAACTCCGACACAATCCCATTTGGAGGCTCATATCAACACCATAGGTGCAATCAATCACAGAGGAAAACCCTCTGTGTCATCATTACAGACCAGTTCATTTAACTTCTCAATAAACCCAACAGTTTTCAGTAAAGCAGGATGGAAACGCCAGCCAATTTGGAAACAAAGTTACGAAAGCTTTCGCTGCACATTGCGCGTGAGCTGTGCTCAACAATGTCTATCAGGTTATTATCATCATCATCAAAATGTAACAGGTTTTCCAGGCAAGGGACTACGGTGTTCCAGCAGAGCCATTCTCAGCTGAAGGGGCCCAAATCCTCTGGTGGACAAATGGTGTTGAGCGATTCATGGAAACGCTACTGATCCATGAAGAAGTTTATTTTCCTTCTCGCTCTCTCTGTGATAAGGTCAGAGGTCACGTTTGAGTGTCCTGCTCAGGGACACTTAAGGACCTGCGGCTGAAGGGTGTCCTCTGCTGTGGAGCTGCGTTCAATAATGTTTCATTTGCAGGCGCTTGAGTTTTGGTCCAACTCTTAGATTGATTAAATGTCCCCAAACTCTGTCAGCAGAACAGCAGCTACAAACCAGATCTGACTGGGTGTGCGTGTGTGTGTGTGTGAAAGAGAGAGAGAGAGATAGCAGGATTAAAAGCATTCTGGCTTCACTCCTTACTGTGTATCTATTATTCTATTAAGCAGAAATGACATGTATCCGCTTAATGAAAACACCAAAACCACCACCAAGTTTTTTTGCTGTCGTTGCCATTCTTTCAACCTAAAGTGCTGGTCCTCATGAGGAAAGTGATAACTCCTGCCTACAGAGAGATGTATTGCACTGTAACTTTTAAATGTAGGTGTCACTGTGGATTCAAAGTTAAAAATATGGATCACTGTTTCCCCAAAAAGCCCAAGATGACGTCCTCAAATGTCTTGTTTTGTCCCCAACTCAAAGATATTCAGTTTACCGTCCCAGAGAGAAGAAACTAGAACAATATTCACATTTAACAAGCTGACATCAGAGAATGTTTTCATATTTTTTCATAATAAAATGACTAAAACCGATAGTTGGTGACTAATTTTATAGTTGACAACTAAACGCTCCCACCTCTCTGCCATCACTAAATGGCTTTCTGTTGTTTGCAGTGAGTGTCATTTTAGATTGTACTATATAATGTTACAGCCCATATGCAAATGCGGCACTTCAGTTGCACTGCAGTGATAACTGGATTCATATGATAACGTTTCCTTGTTTACCCAGCCAATAATTCCTCCAAACCCATCACAAACTTTAATACTGAGGCCGCGTTTCAGTTACGCGAACCGGCCGAGTGTGCAATCTACTGTAGCCTTGCCCTTGAGTGAATCTATAAGCCGCAGACCCGTGCTCTGTAATTATGTTAATGTGTCATGCATTATTAACATGCTTGAGCATCCTCTTATCAGGTTCTTTAGCGATATCCCTGGCTGATTGTGTGGGCTGAGCCAAACAACAGGGGCATTTCATCTGGCTGTTAGCTGCTGGAGTCACTCTCTTCCACTAACTGGTTGCCAAAGCAGGGATTTAGATACATTTTCAAATTTCTTATTTAAATCCCTGGATTTTAACCAAAGGAGAGACTGGACTAAGGGGGTCAGCCCTATGTTCCCACAGCCCAGTGGTCCCACAGCCCTATGTTCCCACAGTCCAGTGGTCCCACAGCCCAATGGTCCCACAGTCCTATGTTCCCACAGTCCAATGGTCCCACAGCCCTATGGTCCCACAGCCCTATGGTCCCACAGCCCTATGTTCCCACAGCCCTATGTTCCCACAGCCCAATGGTCCCACAGCCCTATGTTCCCACATTTCTAAGAATTTATTTTTCACTGAAAATTAGGTCCTACGTTCCCACATTTCTAAGCTTTTTCTTAAAATGAGGTCCTTTGTTCCTACAATCCTATGTTCCCACATTTCTAGGACATTTTCAAAATTAGGTCTTGTGTTCCTACATTTCCCTTCAAGGGTTAGGGTGGGTTAGGCGTTGGGCGAATATAGGGCGTAATTTGGGAAAAAAATCTTAGAAATGTGGGAACATATGGCCTAATTTTGAAAGACATTTGAAAGACAAAGATCCACTCTCTCTCAGTTATCTTCCCATCTACAGAAGACTGCCTTCAGGTGTTTCTGTCCTTCAATATTTGAAGTTTGAAAACCCCAAAATGTAACAGTTATATTGATACTGCATCAAAGATAACTTTGTTAAAAGCGGGGTCCAAAATTAGCACCATCTGCTAGCTAAATGCCGGTAAAATATGAAAGTGGCTGGTAGATTTGCTTCAATCACTAGCCAAAAAGCAACGGTACTATATTGAGTGGCTGGTAAAATTTGAACATTCACTAGCCATTTGGCTGGTGGACAAAAAAGTTAATATTGGATCCTGGTTGTAAGTATCAAACACTGACTCTCTGTTCTCTCTAAAGCTAATTACATTATACAGAATCTTCAGTTTGGTCTGCTTTGTGGGGACAGAGTGGCCATATTTGACACTGCCGCATTAGCCTAGCAGCTAGTAGAGTTTTCCTCTACTCACGACTTAACGTTAATCATAGCTCCACTACTCTTACTTGCCGCTATCACTGCATCTCCCGACAGAACTCCAAGAACAAGACTTTCACCCTGGAGACTGGGGGTTTCGTGTCCAGTTTGTGACAGATTTTCTTTTAACTTTCCGAAACAAACGGAGCTGCGTCACGTGCATAACCCGGAAGTGAAGTAACGTCTGCTTTGAAGCCAAACCACAATCTTTTTCTCAACTTAACCAAGCTGTTTTAGTGCCTAAACATAAGCAAACTGCGATGGCGTTAACGTGTTAAAAACCGCAACCGTTATGTTCTCTGGTAAAGATAACGCTCCTGTCAGTTGTATTTTCAAGCCACTGCTAGGGGCGCTATTTTTCTTCCTCTCTTTCTTTTTCTTGCAGGGAAGGCGGGCCACATTCTGGTAAACTCTGCTGCAACAATTTGTGCCTTTTCTGCATCAAGTTATGTTGAAAATGTCTTAATTTATGCATACATATGTTTGTTGTTATTATTATTAATAATTAATCTCCTGTATTGTTCAAAACGTTCTGCATATTCATAACATCCCACGTGTTTCGGGATGTTTTTGAAACCGTTTTCATATTTTTCATTCATCACTATGATATTTTGGAGGGGTTGCACTGGCCAGTTTGGATTATTGGGGTGGGGGGTTGTAAAAACAACAGTGTGGCTGCAGGCGTGGCCTCTTATCTCCTTCCAAGCTCCTTGGAGGCCAACAGTATAGTTTTCCAACTTCAAGCATTACACACACACACACACACATGACTGAGTCCAGCTAGCTAACTAACACATCATTCATTCTCACAGCGTACAGCAGACTGCTGAATCTGCTGCTTCTTCTCTGTCTGCCACCTTGGCTTCTAACGTGCCTCTTTGCCGAGGTTGTAATGTTCTATTCAGTCCCTTCTATGGGGTGGTAGGAGTGAAAGGTAAAACATTACACACAGTGGCTTGTAGCAAGAATTGCACCAAACCAAAACAGAATAAATAAGTAATGAATAAGACACAACTCGCCGGAGAACATGCCGCTTTGTTTTCCTTCTGGTCAATAATTTCTAAAAGTTTCAAGCAGCCGCATCCATAACTTTTAGAAATATCCCGCTGACAGACAAGGAACAATACAACAAAAGGATGAAAATCACCATCAAAAACTGCTTTGACAGTAGTGGGAGAGACAAACAATTCGACAGTTACATTGCAAGTGTACATCTACAATTTAACTTAGACAGCGCTTCAGACGCCCTCACTGAGACTGCAGCCACTGCATTTTGTTTATACCCAGATTTTGTGCTGGGCTGATACTGAACTCAACGCATTCTCATGAACCGGTTTATATGATATCTTACGAAATCAGGCGACCGATCTGAGTATTCTTTGTTTCATTATTAATTGATTAATCGAGAAAGTGAATAATAGATAAATAGCTGTATACCGAGTGCTCCATGAAACGAGTCCAACAATCTATCAAAGATCAAAAGGTTGATGAATTAGATAGAGTTAGAACGTTATTGCTGCGCTTTTCTTTCTAGATCTGGTGAACAAATTAAGCTGAATTCGGCATCCCTTTTCGGCCATGATAAGACATGGAACGCCCATCCATACATCCATCGTCTTCTGCTTATCCAGGGTCGGGTCGCGAATGTAGCAGGTCCAGCAGGGGACCCCAAACTTCCCTTTCCTTAAGCCACATTAACCAGCTCTGACTGGGGGATCCTGAGGTGTTCCCAGGCCAGGGTAGAGATATACAAATCCCTCCACCTAGTCCTGGGTGTTCCCCGAGGCCTCCTCCCAGCTGGACGTGCCTGGAACACCTCCCTAGGGAGGCGCCCAAGGGGCATCCTTACCAGGTGCCCGAACCACCTCAACTGGCTCCTTTTAATACGAAGGAGCAGCGGCTCTGCTCCGAGTTCCTCACGGATGACTGAGCTTCTCACCCTATCTCTAAGGGAGAGCCCAACCACCCTCCCGATAAATCCCATTTCGGCCGCTTGTACCCTGGTTCTCGTTCTTTCGGTCATGACCCAGCCTTCATCACCATAGGTGAGGGTAGGAGCAAAAACTGACCGGTAGATCGAGAGCTTTGCCTTCTGGCTCGGCTCTCTATTCGTCACAACGGTGCAATAAAGTGTATGTAATACCGCCCCCCCCCCGCTGCGCCAATCTCCCGCTCCATTGTCCCCTCACTAGCGAACAAGACCCCAAGGTGAAACAGTCATTGTCAAAGTACTATCCCGCTGTTAAAATAGTGTTTACTTGAGCTGTAGTATCTGCAGTGTTTTCCCCGCCTCAGTATCAGGTCCTTTGGATAGCAGCATCCGATTTAAATGGTTCAGACAATGGGGACTTGATTCCTCTCTGCTCTGCCTGGAGGAATAAAGAGATGAATTGGGTCTGAGCTCCAGTGATGAATAGGTGTCATGTCCAGGGGGCTGTGCAGGTACACCTAAGCTGCTTCAAGCCACACAAACAAGAGATAAGCTGCTGGCCTACAAGTCACCTCGGCTCAGGCTGAATTCATAAATTTACTTCTTATGGCAGCGCTAACCTGGAGGGAAGAGGAGCAGAGCTGGGAGATGTTCAAACTCTGAACCAGATGGATTAAGTGGATCAGAAGTCTTTCTGCTCTCCTTAACGGTATGATGTTAATCCACTACACTTTTTGTCAAATTCAGCGAATATCTCCTCACAGTCACCTAGCTCTCTAAAAAAAATCCATTGGCATTGGCCTGTTTTGATTATTGGGGGGGGCGTGTAACCCCCATCCCCCCTGTAAATTATACTTGTGTGTGAATGTGTTTGTAGACTTGTATATTCAGATGTTTTGTGTACTTCACTTGCATTGAATACATTGCTCTACCTACCTACCTACCTACCTACCTACCTACCTACCTACCTACCTACCTGGTGCAATGCATCTCTCCTCGTTTTCTTACAAGGTTAATGTTTGCATTGCCCCTGTTTAAATCAAATGACATCACATTAGTTAATACATGCATCGGGCAAATATGTCTTGACGAAGTGGAGCCATTGCTATCATGTAGTGATCCCTGCTGGAGCCCTGAGCTCCTGTAGTGAACCAGAATGTTGTGTAGTACGCTGCGTGAGTACTATTCACCGTGTGTACTGAAGCTCAGCCTCTGTGATTTCCTGCCAGGCTGTTCAATACGCTTCCGAAAACGTCCACAACGCCTCCAACCTCGCTCACGAAACTCGACAGACACACTGCTCCACGAGCACACCGTCTGCCCGCTCGGCTCGTCCTCCTCTTCACGCCTCCATTTTTCCATTTCACCGTAATGACAAACGGCAACACAGCAGAGCGTGGACACAAAGTAGAAAACCCTTCGGAGCCATTAAGAGCTGGACACAGACAGGATGGAGAGTGTTTACAGCGAGCGAGCTGGCCTCTTCCTGCACTCCATCTGCTTTCCTCTGTCTCCCCCCCCCCCCCATCTCTTTTTCTTGCCGCTCTGCCCTCTGATTTCATCCGACTTTCTCCATCACACACACACACATCTATTTACTGCCACAGTACTGTCTCTCTTTGTTCACATTCTCTCTTTCAGGACCTTTGCTCTTCTTTCATTTTCACGCCAATTCGTATGCCATTTTGGTGTGTTATCAAGACGCATACTCGCTTTTTAGCGTGTTTATGAACGCCATTTGGCCTCCATTGACTTACATTACCTTGCGATTGCGCGAATCCGTGTAGGGAGGCTGGTCGGGGTGGAAGATGGGTTGAACACATGACTTTCACTCGTGTCCCGCGTGTCACGTTTCCTAAACTCAACCGTCGCTTTCTTCTTCTCCTAAACCCAACCCCGTTCTTCTTTTCCTAAACCCAACCCGTCCGCCGTATACGGCGCTCAAAACGCGTGCAGCTAACACGCCACTTGGCTTCAGAAAGTGGCGTGTATGTTTACCTCCGCTGTATACAGCGTAGACATACACATGAACAAGTTTGTACGATATCCTATGAAAACGTCTGCATAAACAAAGCCTATGATATCCTACGGAAATTACAAAATCACGGCCACTGCCGGCTGCATGGAACCAAAAAAAATCTAAACATAATTTTTTTGGTGTTTTGACTTTGAGTCCTTTTATTAACTTCATTGAACATTTATCATTTCTACACTGCCTTTGTTATTACACTCAGATGATTTGACAGGAAATTGAAGTGTGTTGTCCCTGCCCAGTCCTGTTTATGTGTGGTATTCTGTGCTTATGCTTTTTGTTATGTTGGTTTTGTTTTTCACTTCTTACAGTATTTACATGCTTGTGTTGTCACAAGTCATTTGTGTATTGTCAGTCTTTAAAAAAAAAAAAAAAAAGTGAAATAAAGTTTCAAATTTTTTTCAACTTCCTCGTATAAAATTACCGCACTGTGCGGCCCATAGAGCATGCTCACTAGAGACCTCCCCAAGGCCAAGCCAGCTACTTCCGGTGTAACGCTCCACTGACTTGAATGGGGATTAAAGGATTTAATCGTTTTTTTCAACTTTCTGCTAAGATTATATGTGACTTTTTTGCAACGAAAATGCGGGGATTATTAAATCATGCAAGCACCGCATATTTTGCGCGGAAATCAGCAATTTATGCGGCGAAAGTGCGGCATATTTGAAAAAATGCGGCCCCGTATAAATATGCGGACTTTGGCTGATTATGCATTGAATTATGCGATCGCATAAACGCGTTTTTCTGGAGGGACTGTTCTCTACACATTACACTCGTATCATCCCAATATGCATCTAGCACACTACTTTGCATTACTTTTTGCACTTCACATCCCACTCCATGTGTAGCCTACTTGTCTTGATATTATGTCTTATTTGTATTTTTGTATATTATGTTGATATTTGCCTATATGTATATTGTTGTCTCTATTGTACAGTATGTGTCTATATTCTATTTGTCTACTGACGGTTTACTACTACATGTCTATTTGTTGACTGTATAGAGAGTTAACACCTACCAAAGTCAAATTCCTCGTGTATGTAAGTATACTTGGCCAATAAATCTGATTCTGAGGAAGAAGTCTTCTTGGGCCCCGTGGCATTACGTGACGGACACGGAAGTTGGAATTCTTACTGTTTTGGCCACTATGTCAAACTGGCTTCAACAGCCCCGGGGGGGGGGGGCCCTTCCTGTGGGCCTGAATCGAAACGCTTGATTTGAGTGCAGATGCACACGAGGGGTCGGGAATTCGTTTTTCATTGTCGGTGGTTGTGATAATGACAATAATGACCAAAATCACCGTTTGTCATACCGACAGGAAGATGAATGGTACTTCACTCGTCCTTCGTCCATGTATTCTCTCTGCCCCACTTCTCCACCAACCCACGCGCGCCATTGCCATCCATCCTCTACATTTAAGGTGGACAATTTCAGCGGGTTATTAAGGACAAAGAGGCAGAGCCTGACTGCAAGTCAATCGCGACGTTAAGGTTATTCATCACACTATCGATGCTTCACGCTTGCTACATTCTGCATGCTGGGCCTGCGTCCTCCGTGCTGCGTCTTAGTGTGTGTGTGTGTGTGTGTGTGTGTGTGTGTGTGTGAGTGTGAGAGAGAAAAATAGAGCCTGTGTGTAAATGTATAAATATGTGTGCAGCTCAAGGCTCGGGGGCTAATATTGCTTCATAACAACCCACTATTTTCCACGCCACATTACCCCTCCCTCCCTCCCTTCCTCCCTCCGTCCTCTCTGCCTGTCTCGTCTCAGGCCCAGGCCTAGGGGTGGAAGAAGTATTTTACTTAAGTAAAATCACTAATACCACACTGTAAAAGTACTCCATTGACAACGTTACTTAAGTACAAGTATATAAGTATCATCAGGAAAATGTACCTTAAGAAGAATTAAAAGTAAAGAAAAATCCTCACATTTTAGAAACTGGAAACGATCAAAACCGTTCTGTCAATCAACATCATCAATTCAGCTGGACTTGTAGGCCATTATATTGTTGAGTAGTTTAATTTAATAGTACAGAGCCACGTTCAAAATGTGCCTGTTTGGAACGGGACGATCGCTCGGCCTGTGGGATTGCTGCTTGTAGCTTTCTCCAGAACCAATTTGTACCCCAAAATGACTTACAGAAGGACCCCAAACCACCTAATATGCAACTCCACTGTATAGCCTGCTACTGACTTACAGTGTAGGCTACGTGTACATCAGAGGAAGACATCGTACTAGTATAGTTACCTGACAGAGGACGTTGCAGATTCAGAATGTAATCACAAATTATCACTATTAAAATGTGGAGTAATCAGACATTAGCCTCATGGACTCATTGCAGCGCGCGACCCATCCGGCCCGTCATGAGAGCCAATCAGCAAAAAGCTGAGTTATTTGACCAGCAGAACTGGACCGAGTACAGAGACGGACTCACATTCAGCCGGCTCCAGAATGTGTGTGTGTGTGTGTGTGTGTGTGTGTGTGTAGAGAGAGAGAGAGAGAGAGAGAGAGAGAGAGAGACACAGATGGGGCGAAAAGGTGGAAGACAATGGAAATAAAGGACCCTATCTGATTGGTTTATTGCATGTTACGCCCAAAACACACCTATGATTTAATGAAGACACTAAGTACGACCCTTTAGAACCATGCGCCCGGCGCACTGACCCTTTTTTCCGCCATCAAACTAGCAAAAGTGGGTTTGGACACGCCCTAAAATGCACCTGCCGTGCGCTTACATCGTTAAAATAGGGCCCAAAGAGCCGTTACATTTCATTGTTGTCTTTTTCGTCAACGAAACAGCTTGTTGATATCGCCACGGTCAGAGTTGAAGGACGGCGGTGCTGCGTCGTCTCGCCATTTTTATCGTTAACGAATTTGACACTTCAGCAGAGGTGTTCATTTCCAAGCAGGCTTAGGAAATAGTGGCTCGATGGTTAACGTAGAAGAATGGATTTAAAGGCGACAGTAACGTTATTAGCAGCACCGTTAACGGGCCCAGGCTGAGTCTGATGAAAACTGCTGTCTTTGTCCGGCCAGCTCCGGGATTGTCTCGCATTTACAGCTCACAGCAACTTAATACGATGTAGCGTCTAGCTTTTGTTTGATATTTAGTGTCGGCAAAATGGCTTTTTTATTGAGTTTCCTCCTAGCGAAATGCTCTAAGTGAGTTTAAGTTGGGCTTTTATTGTGAAGGGTAGACACAGAAGAGCCAGTGTTATTTTTTTTCTTAACCTTTTTCAACACAATGTTCCTGTCAGCTATCTGCTCGTGCTCTAGGTGTGATAAAAAAGAGTTTGCTTGGTATTTCCAGGAATCATGTAACATTGCAGCAGAAAGTGTACGGGATCCCCACACACACACACACAGCTGTACAGAGTCAACCGCCTGCATCTGAAGGTTATTGTTTTTTTTACCAAATTTTTTTCCTCAATATTTATTGTTTGGCTGTTTAGTTTCCTTCTCCAAATTGCTCAAAAATCCAAAGCCCAAGTTCATGGGTACCCAGGAAACCAAGCAGGAAGTAGATTGGTTCATGAGATATTTTTAAGACTAAATTATTTATATATATATATATATATATATATATATATATATATATATATATATATATATATATATATATATTTATTTTTTTTTTTCACACACACACACACACACACACACACACACACACACACACAGTGCGTGGCACTATTGACATAATGGATTCCCTAGCCCCTTACCCTAACCTTAACCATCACAACTAAATGCCTAACCTTAACCCTTACCCTCACCCTAACCATAACCTAATTATAACCCTAACCCTAAAACCAATTCTTAACCCTCAAACAGCCCTTTAAACTTGTCGGGTCCAGCATTTTGGTCCCACAAATCTGTTGGGACCCCACAAGTATACTGGACTCCCAGTTATGGGACCCCACGGATATAGTTAAACAAGCCCCCACACACAGATGAATGTAGTAGAGTAGAAAGTCCAATATTTCTCTCTAAAATGTAGCGGAGTAGAAGTAGAAAGTGGCATGAAAAGAAAAGACTCAAGTAAAGCATACCTCGACATTTGTTCTAACTACAGTACTGGAGTAAAGGTACTTAGTTACATTCCATCACTGCTCCAGCCCACCATAATAAAAATAACCCAGAATGCCAAAGGCCAGCGGTGCCGACGCGACCGTCTTTTGAGCGCGGCTGATCAATAGAGGCTGGGTAAAGTATTTTCCACTCATCTCGGTCCTGTTGTCCAGAGATTGGAAATCGATCCGGCCTCGACAACACGCCACTGAAGATGCAATGGTGACGCGTGGAGACGGACAGGAAAGGCAGAAAGCTCTCTCTTCGAAAACCTCCTGGAATGCCAAACAGCGACAGCCATTTAGTCGCCGCAGTTCCATGTGTGGATGGCTCCCTTTATATGTTCACGGCAGCTAGCGAATGGAGGAGAAACGTCTCCGCTCAGAGACGGGAGGGGGGGGATGATGTCAAAAACATCAGCGTCTGATTCAAACCAGACGAGCGTACTGGCCCATATCCATTACCTAGGCGATATATGAGAAAGACTGTTTGGCAACAAAAGGTCAACAGTTCAAATAGAAAGCATCACATCGTGTCAGTGTCCATGAGCAAGGCGTCCGCTCACTTGTCGGGTTAAAAGCCTTCATCTGAGACCTGGAGTTTTTGCTTAGTTTTCAAAGACTACAACTTTCTAACTTTCATTCCTAATAGTTA
This sequence comes from Perca fluviatilis, assembly GCF_010015445.1. Taxonomy (NCBI): domain Eukaryota; kingdom Metazoa; phylum Chordata; class Actinopteri; order Perciformes; family Percidae; genus Perca; species Perca fluviatilis. Next base: position 10,805,499 of record NC_053113.1, read on the forward strand.
CATACACACAGTTAACATTTTATTCCTGAGAGCCACTGACCAAGGGTCAGTCTTTTTTTACGAGTTGGGAATGAGAACGGGTTGGTTTAAGCAACAAAACTCCTCGGTCAGGTTTAGGAAAAAAGATCGCGATTGTGGTTATAATAAATGTTTGTTACATGACTTACGTATGTGGAGTTGCGTGTCAGACTGATCTCATGAAGTGGCGTATGTATGACGCGCCAATTCGTATGGCATTTTGGCGTGTTATCAAGACGCATAATCGCTTTTTAGCGTGTTTATCAACGCAATTCGCCCGCCATTGACCTACATTACGAGTGATTTTTCGCCGTAGCGAGCAGTATAAAGGGACGTAGGTCCACGTGAGCAGGTTGGTTGGTGTGGCGTACGGGTAAAACACAGGACTTTCACCCAGGAGAGCCGGGATCACGTCCCGTGGGTGGTTATTTTAAGCCTTTTTTTTATTTTATTTTTTTAAGCCTTCCCCAATGTTTCTTTCCTAAACCCAACCGTTTATTGTTTTCCTAAGAGTCGTTTTTATTCCGTGTTTTTGTCGCTTTTTTGTGTTACTAAAGCCTTTCCCTGCGTTCTTTTCCTAAACCCAACCTTTTTTACACACGCGTGTGACGTTGTTCTCGCGATAGTACGTCACGTTCTCGCCATAATTTGGCTTTAGGAAAGTGGCGTGTATGTTTACGCAAAGTCATGATGCCACGTTGGGTGTGTAACAAAAGTAAGTTAAAACAAGTCAAGTCTTTTGCTTTCACACGGGACACGAAAAGCCGTCTCTTTGGGTGAAAGTCCTGTGTTTGTTTCACCCGTCCATCCAGTCCAACCCCCCCACCTCCCTCCCCCTCCGAGAACTTTGACGCTCTTCAAACTGCGTTGCCTGACATCCGTCTTAAGAGCGCCACAGGCAGCCGCACACATCTTGGCTCACGATTTTGTGGGTTATTTACAAATTCAAAAAAGGTAATTACTTTTCCCAGGTATGAGTACGAACAGTGAATGCGAATATCCTGCTGAATGATTGCAGAAGTATGTGTTTGTTGGCTGTTTGCACCACTGAGATGAAGGGGTAGCCTATAATTTGACACAAATTGTGTCAAACAGGAGGTTTGAAATTGAAGGATTATAACAGAATAGGAAGGATTTTATGTGCATTAGTCCTGAACGTCAGCATTTCATCAAACGTGCGACAAAGTTTAACGGCGTCTGAAGTTTGTCGCTGAAAATCAAATTCGAGAGTCCTCCATCTCCACCTCTTCCTTGTCGGATGACAGATGACAGAAATTGCAGAAAAACAGAAGAAAATTGCGAGTGAAATTGCAGAGTTTGATTCATGCAGGATTAGTATTATCAGGGGTCGGGGGTGGGGGCTGTCTCTTCAGCAGAATCCAAAGGCAATTTGCACATTAACATTACAAACGCTGCAGATCTGTTGAAATCACTGGCAGTTTCCGCAGTTATTACAAATCACCGGATGTCCCCTGGTAGTATTAGAGCTGACTGAATATAGGAGAATACATGCTGAATTTCTGGAGGTAAGAGAGAGGGAACTAGTGTATGCTTTTGCATCACTGGGAAAAATAAAAAGAAAAAAAATACTGTAAATCAGTGACTTTATATCATTTAAAAGGTACCATTGTCTGATGTGCTTTTGTTGGTAAATCAAACTTTTTTTAAAATCTTTTTCAGATGATGTAAAATGGCCCCATTTCCCTGTCAATACATTCACTTCACTTTGTTTTTATTCCGCTCATGGAAACAGACACATTTTATAATTCAACCATGAGTTATTTGCTATATCAAATTACATACACATTATCGTAAAGGAGCTGCATGTAACATAAATTAAAAAAAAAAAATAACACAAATCTTATGAGACAAAAAAACAGGTCAGTAAACAGTCAATTTTACAGATAAGAGAGAGACAGAGAGAGAGAGAGAGACAGAGAGAGAGAGAGAGAGAGAGAGAGAGAGAGAGAGAGATAGAGAAGACCCAAAAATTAAATAAAAAATATCTGGCAACTTTATATTGTCAAAGTTTTTTTCTCATGAATTTTTTATAACTGAAAGATATTGATATAACCCTTTAAATAATGATCCAAGGAATTATATCTGATTGTAAAGTCTCAGGCTGTAGTAGAGGCCTCAATAGTCTCACTTTGCCAGACCTTCCTCCACAGCGCTGCGGAGGAGGAAGGTCTGTAGAATCTTTAAAGTTAGATCACGTTGATGAAGGTTGTCCTCTCGCTATACCTCTCTGCCGCTTTTCCCAGAGACAAAGGGCTTATTTTTAGCAGAGTAATACACACACACACACACACACACACACACACACACTCTCTCTCTCCACACAGTCACGCTTGATCGTTAGCACAGACCCTTACACAGAGGAACACAGACAGCAGAGAGGCAAGCAGACACAAAGATGTTGTATTGTGCGTGAGGAAAATTGTTTCACACACAGAGGGAAGCGTACACATTCTACTAACATTTACCAACTGCCGCTGATATGACCGAGCTGTGATGGACGTAGATGTGGCGGCTTTGTTCATCCAGACAGCTAGCTAGACTATCTGTCCAATCTGAGTTTTCTGTTCCACGACTAAAACTACTTTTGAACATACACACGTTCCACCAAAACAAGTTCCTTCCAGAGGCTATTTTGCAGAGACACCGTCATTGTGTCCGGGGCTTAGCGTCGCCCAAGACGATTGGGATCGGTTTAAAGAAATGCCAATAAACCAGAGCATGTTTTTCTACCATCCCGGAATGCTTTGTGGACTAGCCAGAAGGTCTGGCAACGCCAGACTAGTAGCGGCTTAAAACAACTAGCAACTGTTGCCCGGCGTATATAAGAATGCGTCGAGAGGGATGGGGGCCAACACCAACTTCATTATTTTGGGGGTTCGCGACTCGAACCACTCCATTAACCCTCTGAGAACGAAAGAGAGAAAGAGACTTGAGGAATTTCAAAAAGCCAACGTCAACTTTTCAGCTTTAGCGCCAAATTATCTCTTTACACATTGCTCTAGAAACATTTGGGTCTCACTACTGTGTAAGAGTTTCATGCAACACATGGAGATCAGTTTGATGCAAATAACCTAAAAAGGTAAATTTAAAGGTGCACTAGGTAGGACTTATAAAAATAACTCATATATTACTGAAACTGACCCTATGTTCCAGTAGAACTACATGAAGCAGGTCATTTAAAAAATCCAGCTCCTCCGGTTCCACCTACAGCCTGTAGTGAGATTTGCAAAAATCCACCGCTCCCTGTTCAGATGCACCAATCAGGGCCGGGGGGCGGGTGTCTTACTGCGTGTCAATCACTGCTCAGGCACACACATTCATTCTCCCTTGTGGGGGGAGGGGCTTAGGAGACCATTTTGGGCTTTACCTAAAAGGGGGGAGGGACTGAGAAGTTGTTGATGTTCAAATCTTTTGGCTAAGTCCTGGTAGGTAGGATCTTCACAATCCTACCTACAGCACCTTTAAGAAGATATGTGAAAATGCCCTTCGACCTCAGAGGGTTAACTAAAGAACATACACCGTGTCTTGTACATGCGGCGAGATAGAATCTCCTTATACATTTGCTTTGAACTTTTTGTCCTCCGATAAGGAGACAAAAGAACTATCTCACCAAACAACAGCAGCCTAATTAGGATTGTGGGGAAGCCAACAGATCGCCCAATCAAACACGGAGCCCGATATGTTGTAGGACTAATGTATGGACATGTTTGCATTAGGGTGGTGACAGTATACGTGGAGCTGAATCAACAGTAAGCTGATCCAGAAGCCAGCATGGTTTGGCACTCATTAAAATTCCAATAGGACCTATCAGCTCCATTAGATCAAGAGTCTTTAACCTTTTTTAGGCTGGGAACTCCCTGAGCGACTCTCTCTGGCTCATTAAAACATATTACCTCTTCACAGCTGAAAGCGAACCAAAACAAGAAGGTCGAACTACCAAACACCTCATTAACAATGTGACATTTAAAAAAAACACTGCAACGGTTGCAACTCGACAGCCAGACTCATTAAAACATATATTTTTTTTTATTTAACCGCAAAACAAACCAAGAAACCCAAAATACAGAAGCAATTATCAGCCCTACGTTAGAAAAAGAAATCGCTCTTATTCAGAAAGTTCAGAAAGTGCCTAGAGCCCCCAAAAAAATAATCAAGACTTAATTTTAGTTAATTTAACTACATTGTAGTTTAGTTAAAGTGTGTCAGTGTCACGGTGGAAACATGTTTAGTACTGTAATGTCGGGGTTCAAATGAACAGAAATCCCATTAATTAAATGTAAAAATTAATGCTTGTTTATTTATATAATTTTTCTGGCCTGCACACATGCATTTGAATGAAACGCTGGGATTCAACTGTTATAACAATATAATGAATTTACAGCTTTTGTAACTCTTCGGTTATAATATCACACTGCTCTATTCAGCTTGTTCTCGTTTCCCGTTTGCTTCTTTTTTTCCCCCTCAAAATAGCGCCATCTAGCGATGGCAGGAAATCCGACCTCATGTCCAAACCAGAGAACGTAATGGTTGCGGATTGAAAGACATAGTTAATGTTGTTATAATGGACGCAGTTTAGTTAGTTTAAGCACAAAAACTACTTCAGAAAAATATGGTGGTTTGGGTTCAGATGCTACTTCACTTCCAGTTACGTATGTGATGCAGAACATGACCTTGCTCTGTTTGTTCCATTGATTGAAAAGTTGACTAGGGCGCTTTTGTTTCATCAAAGCAGCCGAGAGCATCTTTTGTTGCTATAACAACAGCTACTGCTACAATATCCCAGAGCACTATGTGGAGCGGTGCTAATGTGAGATAAAACAAAGTGGTGGAGTGAGCTTGAGGAAGAACAGAGAGAGAGAGGTGCTAAAGTTAGATAAAAAGAGCGGTGGAGCGAGCTAGAGAAAGAACAGAGCGAGAGAGAGAGAGAGAGAGAGAGAGAGAGAGAGAGAGAGAGAGAGAGAGAGAGATGCTGGCAGTGACATATTTCTATCAAAGGTTGAAGAGGTTATCCTCTCTTTCTCCAGGAGGGGGCGCCATGGGAGAAAGAAGTCCAACTCTCCCCTGGCTCAACTCTGCCTGTTAAAAGCTAATGAAGCACAGGGATCAGTTACTCAGAAAATCTATTAAGTCTGGTCTTAATATAGACAGACTTAATTTTACAGGAGCCAGAAATAAAGTGACGTCTGAATTACGCAAGGCCAAAGCAAACTTTTTTATTCAAATTATTGAAAATGCTAGAGGTAACAGTAAAAAAATATGGCACAACATTAATAAATTGACAGTGAAACAACCCAAGCGTGACACTAAAGGCTTGGAATTAAAAATTAACAATCAGCCGGTCAGAGACCCTGTTGTCCTGGCACAAGAGCTTCATTTTTTCTTCATTAAATCAATAGAAGACTTGGTGAAACATTCCACATTTTTTGAGGGTTCTGATCGGCAGGTTGCTATTCTATCTGAAAATGCTCAGTCAAAATTTCACATCCAAGAAATAACAGAACCAGAAGTTATTGATATCATTACGGCTTTGAACAATTCCAAAGCCAAGGATATTTATGGGCTTGATACTAGCTTTATAAAATCAAATAAGGAGGCTTTAGCGCCCCCAATCATGCACCTGGTTAATTTATCTATAAAAAACTCAATTGTCCCTAAGGCGTGGAAATTGGCCTCAGTTACCCCAGTATTTAAAGCTGGCGATAAATCTGACATAAATAACTATAGACCAATTAGTATTTTACCTATAATTTCTAAAATAATTGAAAAATGGGTTGTTAAACAAATCATTGAATTTCTTAGCAATAGCCAAACATCTTTACATCCCATGCAGTTTGGGTTTCGGCTTATTGGCTCTATTCATGGAAAAGATTAAATGTCAGTTAGACAAAAATGGATGTGTTGGTGCAGTGTTCCTAGATTTAAAAAGAGCTTTTGACACCATCAATCACAATGTGCTGCTATCTAAATTGTCCTGTTTTGACTTTTCGGTTCAAGCTATTGATTGGTTTCATTCGTACCTGTCTCACAGAGAGCAATGCACCGTGGTGGGTGGAGTTAGTTCTGTTTACATCGGTTGTCCAGTGGGAGTCCCTCAAGGGTCCATACTGGGGCCCATTTTATTTTCATTATATATTAATGATTTACCTGAATATTGTTTACATGTTGATGTCCAGCTTTACGCCGATGACGCTGTCAATTTTACTGCAGCAAAAAATCCTGAGGAGGCAGCACGTGTGCTTTCAACAGCTCTCTCACATATACAAACATGGCTCAATTTATATTTGTCGAAGCAACCTTCTACTATTACGCCTTCTCAATCTGGGGTGTTTTTGGGCACAGAGGAGTTGGAAGTTGTTAATGAGTTTAAATACTTGGGCGTGATTATAGACTCCAAACTTTCTTTCAAAAATCATGTTAAAATGATTTCCAACATAATTAAATTCAATCTTTTTAATTTTAAGCAAATTAGAGGATCTCTGTCAGATGCAGCTGCTCTGATGTTCTTGCACTCAATGATATTTTCACATCTGAACGACTGCATCACCAGCTGGTCTGTGTTGGGTTCTACTATCCTAAAACCAGTTGAGCTTTTGTACAAAAAGGCACTCAAAACTCTAGATAAAAAAACTTTTTCTTATCATCATTTGCATAATCTTAGAGAAATACAACTTACTGACTTTTGATAATTTTTGTAAATTTTCCTCAATAAGCTTAATTTATAAAGTACTACATGGCTTGGCGCAACCCCCATTGCAAGAGTTTATTAAATACAGACAGACTCGGATTACTAGAGCTGTTGTAAACAGGGACTGTTGTGGCAGAAAAACTTCTTTTGACCATAATGCATTATCTATTAAAGGTAGTGCATTATGGAACACATTACCCCCAACTATAAGGGAATGTCCCACTCTGGCCACCTTTAAAAGCCAGGTAAAGGTGTGGCTTAGAACTAACCAAACATGCAATCACCTCTGACTACATGCTGTACCGTATTAGCCCAGTAGAGTGTACTAATGATTTGCGTCTTCGTCTTAACATTTACTAATAAATTGTCTTTTTGTTTGTTTTTCTTTCATTTAGTTTTTTCCTGTTTTATATAACAAATGTAAATATTGTATATATTTTGTCTTAGAGCTAACCAAGCGTGGGTTACCACTACTTGTATGCTGTATCGTATTAGCTCAGTAGAGCATATGCATTTTGTGTCTCTGTTTTAACATTTACTAATGAATTGTCCTGTTTTTCTTTTCTTTTGTCCTGTTTTACTCTGTTTTACATAGCAAATGTTACTAGTGTATATCTTTTGTCCTTTTTATTGTAATTTCTACCTACCAAACGGACTACAGATGGAAATTAGCCTTTGGGCTACAATCTGGCACTTTTATGTGTACTGCTGTACATGTTCATTAAATGTGAATTGTCCTGAAATAATAAATAAATAAAATAAATAAGAGAGAGAGCAGTACTAACGTTAGATGAAACAAAGCGAGTTCCCGGTACAGGGAGCACCCTGTCATATCGTATAACTCGCTGTGCTCTGACTTCATTTTTTTTGTTTTTTTTGTGGAAACGAGGTATGGCTACTCCACTTGTCATTGGTCAGCTGTCAAAAAAGCGCTTGACTTAGGGCGTTTTATTCAGAAAAGTAGAATTTTTTTCAACTTCAAAAAGACGCTCTGAGCTGCAGAAAAAAAAGTCACCGGTGGCGTTTAAAAAAAAAAACACACACGACTTTTTTGAAAAGACGGTTTACTCCGTAGGATTATAACGTAGCGCCGCTACTATAAACTTTATTATGGGTTGCAATTGCTGCTTAAACAATCGACTTATGTGGACGTTTTTTTTTTGGGGGGGGAGGGATGCCAGTCTTGGATCACATGTATTTACCAGGTGGGCACGGGGTGTAGTGGGATGTCATGTAAATATGTCAATGATCATTAAAAAGCACCTCAAGGCCTCAAAAAAAGAAACAAACCTTGGGTTAGAAATGGATAAAGAAAAGGGTCTTTTGAATGGTGAGTTGAGTTCCAATGCTCTCTCAGATTGTTCTCACAACAAGACTAAAGTTTTTTGCAAGAACTGTCAATGTGAATTACCAGGATGGGTTTAAATGGAGGAATAAAATTCCACCACATTGTACTGTGTATGTGACAACTAAGAATAAAGTTAGTATTTGTTTGTTTTGTTACCAACGGAGTACCTCGAGTCAAATACCACTTGAGCATTACTATGCAGTTTCCGTTTTTTGACCCCTAGAGTCGCTGTGGAGTACTTGTATTTAACGTTACTGTCGTATGCAGAGCCGTCTCTGCACTCACGGCCTGATCCCCTTCCCCACCTTCTCGCGAGATCTGGCGGGGCGCCACCTACCAAACGTGCATTGCTGGTTTTGCAAGCGGCTATCGGGATGATTCGCCCTACTACGAGTTCATTTATCATCAACATTACTTCGAAGCTGCTATATTAAGGTACAAATCTTACATAGTGTGCTTTTAAAAAATGAAAAAAATATCCCTTTTAAAGTACATTTAGAACAGATTAAAAAACATGCAATTCATTTACCATTAATCGCGAGTTATCTATGGAAATCATATGATTAATCGCGATTAAACATTTTATTGGAATGACAGCACTAATGTAAAGAAATCACCAAAACCACTGTTTTTTGCCGTTATCGACTGCACCAACTAGAAACTTCAAACTCTGGACAAAAAAAACTGACAGCCAAAACCCACAGGCCTCTGCTCTGTGAAATCAATTCCACTCCCATTCATCTCCATTAAATCCTCACATTTCATGGCTTGCCAGCAAAAGGAGCGACCAGGGACCGCAGATTAGACCCACAATCCCCCTGCATGATGAGTCCAGCACTGCACCGAGACAATGCTGATCATCATCACTTCTCAGTCATATATCAGATGCGTAATAGTTTGGAAAGTTTGTTGTGTGGGTCTTAAAATATCAGAGCAGACATTTAGTTCATCTACTGCATCCAGCTAGCAAGCTAACAGCAAGCTAGCCTCATTTCTTCAGGCCAAACCAATATGCTGAATAATGAAGCCAATGTGTATTCAGAAGTTCTTTGAGCTTTTTCCTAATAACGTTCTCAATTCTCCCTTCATGTCTCACTTATCTAACTTTTTCTGTCTTTCCCAGCAGCAACTTTCGACTCCAGCGCGACTGCTCTTCCATCTTAAGTATCCTATATTCTTTATCTGCCTCACTTTCTTTCTACTTTAAACTCAGTCCCGAGTTTCCATCTTAAAACGCAGCATGAATCCAGTCGGACGAGTCCTCTTCTTTTTCTACTTCATCTGGTAATTGATTCATAGTGTTTTACCCCTAAAGTAAGATTGATTTTGACATTTAAATCGCCCCAGAGAAAACTATATCCGGCCCCTAACTGCCATCAAATCAAAATGAAATATGAATAATACATCAAAGCTTTTTGAGGAGTACAATAGCATTAGATTGAGGCAAGAATAATTTATGATTATCTCAGCACTGTCTCCCTATAGTTTCAATATAGCAGTATAACCTGACGGACACTCAGGGCCGCGATTACGTTTATGACAGTAAAAGAACAAATGTGAGTACCATCAGCGAGAGTGAAGTACCTCTAATCAGAGTACTGGATGTACTCGGGTGAAATCTGCCCTGCGGGTAAAGAACTCTGTCAGTGTTATAACAGCTTTTACACAACTGTCTGAACTAATGCTCATCATAAGAGTGTTCCTGTAAGGTACTAAAATACATATCTACAGAATCTGCGGTTGCTGCAGCGCAGTCGTGTCTGTGCAGCCTGTTCTCATGAACCATATGTTCGAAAACTACAAAATGTTAAGCACTGTAATCTGTAGGATTTCCACATTGTTGTTTTTTTTGCTGTGTGCACCGCATTGACTGCTGCTGTATTCAACCTGGTCCGCATCATCCGTGGTTTACGCACAGATTCCCTGATTCAATTATAACTGCATCCAACCAAGTCTAACGGCAGTTCGTGAAATGTCCACGTAATTTAATCACAATTTCTTTGGCGTTAGTTGAAACGACAAGTTTAGGAAAAAGATCGTGGTTTGGTTTGGTTCTAATACAGCCAACCTGGTCTCACAGAATACCGTGAAACGAACACGGCCGCTAAACTCAAAATCTGTAGCAGTTTCCCGGAATCGCCGTAAAATTCCGTGACGGGCCCACGCAAGTGATGCCTGTGTAAGTCATTGACAGGCACCATCCGTGGTCTACGCACGGATTCCCTGATTCAATTATAACTGCATCCAACCAGTTCGTGAAATGTTCACGTAATTTAACCACAATTCTTTCTGCCAGTCGGGCTGCAGCAGAGAAGCTGCAGCCCGACTGGCAGAAAGAATCGTGCTGTCATCAGGGAATCCGTGCGTAGACCACGGATGATGCGTGTCATTGACTTACATTAGGCGTCACTTCCGTGGGCCCATCACGGAATTTTCGGCGATTCTGTGAAACTGCCACAGATTTTGAGTTAAGGGGCCGTGTTCATTTCACGGAATTGTGCGAGACCAGGTTGGCTGTATTAGAACGCGGCTGGGTTAGGTCGAGGTGATTGGTTGGGCGTGAAAACACAGGACTTTCAATCCAGGGAGCGGAGTTCGCTTCCTGGGGAAAAGAAAAGATTTTCACCCAGGAAATGTGTGTTCCTTGGGAGTGTTGTAATCCAAACCACAATATGTTTCCTAAATGTTTCCTATGTTTTGACTTAACTTGTCGTTTCAACTAAAATCTCTGGTTGTCTTTTTTGCGGTACGTCGCAGTCTTTCGCGATGTGTTTATTGCTCCATTTGATGACGATGAAAAAAAACAATATACTGCGCAGCACTATTGTATGCATGACAATGCAGGGAGGAGATATGTACAGGTGGGTGTAAAAAAAATAAAAAAAGTCCTAACATTTTTATATTGTGACTCCAGAAATGCTACGTGATTTATTAATTGAGATTTGAGGCACGTACATGTTTTTCTTCAACTCAAGCGCATAAAATATGGGGAAAGCGTTGAACTGAAACAAACACATTTGCCACATTACTGGAGGCAAACACTGATAGAGGATTTAAAGCACCTGCCGGTTTGAAATAAAGGTCTGGAACAATTTAGGACTTTGTGACTAAGGCTTGCTTGTAAACTTCATCATGGGAAAGTCAAGTATCCCCGTGATACAAACCGACATGTGGGCGTACCTGGCTCAGAGGTAACCGCAGAGGAAGAAGAAAAGAGATTCAACCCTTTGCTTCGTCTGCCAACAGACGCTGGAAACCCGCCTGTAATATTTGCTGTGATTATTCACAAATAAAACTCATAACCCACAGCGACAAGCAGCCAAAAAACTGACAACACACATGCTGCTCTTATTAAACACTTACTTGTGTAGTGTGCTGTATTAATTTCCCATCTTACGGCTGCCAAGTCGCAAAGAAAACTCACAGTAGGAAGTAAAATATATCAAAGAACCAAAGATAGTCATCTAAAAGCTGAAAGTGAAAAGGAAAGGAAAGTTAAAGTGCAGCTAGTACCAAAAAAAAAAACGGGATATATCTGACAATCTAAGGCATCCTGCACACTGCCTGCGTGGCGTGAGCGTGGCGTTCTCTGTCTTTGCACACCAGAAACGTGTCTGACGCGGCGCTGCTGCTGCTAGCCTTGTCTGTACACATGGATGTTTCCCATTGATAAAATGAAAAAATTGCTTTTAACTGCTTTACTTTGTCAATATTGTTGTGTTTGTACATTTGTTTGCACATATTTCAATTTATATTTTTATATTTCAATTCCCTTTCCTGAGATAATGAAGTCAATTTTATTCTTTTGTCAGAATCCAATTGAAATACAATTCAACAGATTTTGAGTATTGACGGCAAAATAGGCTCCTAGGTGCAATATTTGAAAATCAATCTTTTTTTTTTTTTTTTTAAATTACATTTATATCTGCATTTTGCCAAAACCTAGAGACTTTCAAACATCAAAATGTCATTTATTAAATGTATTTGTGTCTAAATGACATATAAACTTCTTTTCCTATTCTATTTTGGCCTGGAAACGCTTCCAACACGCTTGCGTGTCGCGTGAAAAATAAGCGTCGGTCCTATTTCTAGCACGCACGCGTTTTCACATATAATAAAGTATTATCTGAGATGTGCGTGTCACCAGGCAGTGTGCAACCTCTAACCTGTTAACATGACACGCCACGCAACCAGTGTGCAGGACGCCTAAAGGCCTGGACACACCAGGCCGATAATCGGCCATTGGACAGTCTGGCGAGGTCGGTGACTCGAGTCTGTTCGGTGTGTCCCGTGCCGTCGTCATTCTGGGGGGTCGTTGGCGTTCATTTTGGCCGACCTGACGTCTTCAGTCAGCGGCAGGGCAGTCGGGACTCACCCGGAAATGGCGAACTGAATGAGCGTGACTAGAGTCTCTCAAAATCTGACGAAAATCTTTTAAACTGACCTTTGTTGATCTGAAATGAAGACAGATTCAGACACTGCACACGGCCTATTTCTCTCTTAAAATGTTTTCAGAAACATGTTTCAGGTGAACTATTTTAGTACAATATGAGATTGGATTCTGAACGAGCCGCCATGACAGTCTGGCTTTGAATTTCCGGAGAAAACAAACCCATGTGATGCGTTCGTCCAATCAGCTGCCGGTTTTCATTTCTTGGGCAACAATGCAGAGTAGCGCCGCCTGCTGCTGTGGAGACGTATTACGTTTCTCAAGTCGGTGTCGCCTCAGTGTGTCCCGAGGCAGTTGTTTGGACCTCGGAGACCCGACTGATCATTTCGACTGACTTTTCTGTCGACAGTCGGCCATCTGGCTTGTGTGTCCTGGCTATAAGTTAACCCACTTAGAACGAAAGACACCAAAAACGTAGCATTGTAAATGTAGCATAGTGATGTAGGCTGGTCCCAAACCATTAAAAGCCTTGCAAATGACTTAAAAATCCATTCTCAAAAGGCAGTGCGAGCCAGTGCAGGTAAGCTAACGGTTTGAATCAAATCGGCTTATTGATTACTCAACTACTTATTTCAGCAGTACAATACACCCTGAGTTTGCAGCTTAGTTATTGACTGGTAACTTATTGACAGATGTATGTCTTTAGGAGACCAAATAGAGTTCCCCAGAGTGGTTTTTCTGTAGCTGACCTCTGACCTTCCTGTGAAGAGGCGGGCGGGAGGAACGACAGCCTCCCAACATGGATCAATAGAGTATCACATTAGTAGCCAACAGGAATGCCAAAGCTAACAGCTTCACATGTAGATTTGTGTCTCTGGCTGAAGGCGACATCCTGTCAGCTCCGCTGTTTGTCCAGCTGCTCCTGAACACATCTGACACTGTTAATAGGCTTTAAACGCTAACTGGCACATCTGGCATCTGCACACCGACATGTGACAACAACAGTGATGAAGTACCACCACACGCTGACAGACACACACACACACACACACACCTCAGCACAGTGCAGCTGTGGCACACGCACGCTACCCGCCGCACACACACACACACACACACACACACACACACACACACACACACACACACACACACACACACACACACACACACACACAACACAGCTGCATTAGTCCAATTAATTAGCTGGTTAAGCTCCTTTATGTGTATTGATATGATCTCTGTCTCTTCATTACATCTGGGTGTGTTCGACCTGGACATATTAACACATCTCTGCACTTTGAGCTCTGCAATTTGAGCGCTGTTGAATCAGGTTGGGATACTACATGGCGAAATATTTTTGTTTTAATTCACTGGCTTTGCAGGAAGAAACATTTAGGATCCAAATGGTTGTTTTTTAAAGTGCTCATATTACGCTCATTTTTAAGGTTAATAATTGTATTTAGAGGTTGTACCAGAATAGGTTTGCATGGTTTAATTTTCAAAAAAACACCATGTATTTGTTGTACTGCACATTGCTGCAGCTCCTCTTTTCACCCTGTGTGTTGAGCTCTCTGTTTTAGCTACAGAGTGAGACATCTCACTTCTGTTCCATCTTTGTTGGGAGTCGAACATGCGCGGTAAGTACTGCTAGCTAGTCAGTTGAAGAGCATGAGGGAGTGCCCTGACAGAACCTAGGTAAGGACTACTAGCCAGTCAGAAGCAGAGTATGAGGGCGTGCCCTGACAGTACCTAGGTAAGGACTACTAGCCAGTCAGAAGCAGAGTATGAGGGCGTGCCCTGAGAGTACCTAGGTAAGGACTACTAGCCAGTCAGAAGCAGAGTATGAGGGCGTGCCCTGACAGTACCTAGGTAAGGACTACTAGCCAGTCAGAAGCAGAGTATGAGGGCGTGCCCTGACAGTACCTAGGTAAGGACTACTAGCCAGTCAGAAGCAGAGTATGAGAGCGTGCCCTGACAGTACCTAGGTAAGGACTACTAGCCAGTCAGAAGCAGAGTATCAGGGCGTGCCCTGACAGTACCTAGGTAAGGACTACTAGCCAGTCAGAAGCAGAGTATGAAGAGTGCCCTGACAGTACCTAGGTAAGGACTACTAGCCAGTCAGAAGCAGAGTATGAGGGCGTGCCCTGACAGTACCTAGGTAAGGACTACTAGCCAGTCAGAAGCAGAGTATGAGGGCGTGCCCTGACAGTACCTAGGTAAGGACTACTAGCCAGTCAGAAGCAGAGTATGAGGGCGTGCCCTGACAGTACCTAGGTAAGGACTACTAGCCAGTCAGAAGCAGAGTATGAGGGCGTGCCATGCTAGCAGCTAGGTGAGTATTATAACGTGTGTTACAGTGACCCACGTCTGTCTCTGAACTAAAGGCTGGACTACAATAGAGCTGTTTGGAGCAGTTGGTGAACAGTGTTTTCTGTTGGAGATGGTAAGTCCCTTTGGGGTGGGCTTTGGGCTTTTTCACTTTGTAAACCTATAACGTGCACAAAAAAGAGATATAACACAATAAAGGAAAGTGGAAAAGCCAAAAAGCATAATATGAGCACTTTAAGTGATATCATCACATCTGAGCAAATATCAAGGGTTCCACTTAAATTTACATTCCCAACTTGCCAATACTGACGCTTGAGTCGGTGGCTCTAGGCGTCAGATACTGACGCAAAAATCACCCTTTAGCGTCTGTATGGAACGCACCGGGCAGAGCAGCAGCTCAACCGCGGCGCCGTAAGATGACGTAGTGTTAAGAGTGACAACGGTGCTGCTGGTATCTTAACGAGCACCGAAAAAACGACTGCAATTGCTTAACAAGACCATGTACCACCTTTTTTTAGTCCAAACGCACGCACGCACTCACGCACGCACCCCTCAAACATTTTGTTATGAGTGCATAAAGTTAGTTGCATGGATTCTTTATCAATTAGACGTTAGATTGTTAGACTACATATCGCGTGCCAGTTCACACATTCGCAGAAATGGGGCTTTTAAGATTAGGGATTTGGTTTGGTTTAGATCATTTTTATTTGAGGGGGATTTGAATTATTGGCCGTGGTTATTTTAAGACACTTGTTTATTACAGCAACAAAAAAAGACTTGCCTGAGGAGACTTTCTGCACCAGTAACATGAAGGCACCTGACCAAGTGTTAATTTTTGACGCGCTGGGAGTGAGAATGTGTTGTAGTAACTGAGCTGCTGACATTCAGAGATATCTAAATTGAAAGCATCCAAAAAAAAATGAGAGAGAAAGAGAGATATAGCACCATGAGCATTGAGAAAATATTCATTTTGCCTTAAATTTGGCCTAAAAGAGTCAACCTTAATCGAATCAAATTCCTATTCCTATTGTGATTTCAGCCAATGCCGTATCTAAATACTATATCATATTGTATGGTGATGAAACTTGTGATTTACACCCCTCATAAAAGTGTCCTAGAACATGTAAAGTATAACTGACATGCCAAGTTATGGCATTTCTGAGAAGCCTAACTTCTCCTGAAAAGGAACACTGTATAAGCCATGTTACTGTATATGACATAAAGTGACCATGCCATAAGCCTGTAAAAAAAAGGAAGGGAAAACCAAGCAAAATCAGCCAGGTTCAAAACATTAAATAGTCAATTATTATTAAGAAAATGTGCAAATAAAAATGTTGTTCATCATATGTTATTAGCAGCTTTTTTAAGTGTTTGTACAAACTGCTTTTAAGTTGCTTATCAGTTGAGACTTTTGTCCATTGCGTGTAATCGGCTGCAGCTCAGCCCACGCTGATTTAAAAAGATGATTATGTTTTCATAACCGCGGCAGTGATGAATTGGCCCTGGCTGTGCTGATAAGCAGGGCAGTGCCCGGCTTGATGGGCCGCTTGTTTCTTATAATGAGTTTTTATTGACACGGGTGGCTCAGTGTAATTAGCGGCGCTAATAGACAAACAACTGTCCGGTCTCATATTCGACAACGACGACAACAATAACGGCAGCTTCAGCTGAAGGGATCGGGGAGGACGGAGAAGAGACGCCGTCAGCATTCAGGGGAGCTGTTGTGTCCTATATGCGTGGACTTCTTCTTCTTCTGCTGACATCAGCATGAATGTTTGTTGCGTATTCCAAAGTTAGGAATGGGTGGGGTCTAAATGTTGGGACCGTGAGGCCTTCTGGATTTATTGGAAAAGTAGCAAAACAACGGACAACGGACCGAATGGCTTCGCTCGCATCTTCCTCCGCCGCCATTACGGAACTACGACTCAAAACAGCTTGCGACCTCGACGTCATCGTTCTCAGCCACTCCCTCTGTTCGCTGATTGGACCGCCAAAGATTTGACCGGAGAAAACCCAAGAACATACCGCAAACCCAGACGGAGTAGTGAAGGAAAAGGAAAATTGAGCGGAAGTATGTAGGAGGGCGGAGCCAGGCTAGATACCAAAGTATAGATATTATATTATGACATAATGTACGGAAAGAGTTCATTTCCCATTTATTATATATCAAAAACCAAACAAAGGAAACTGCATTTTATGAATGATATAAAAGTAAGTTTGTAATACATCACTTGGAGAAATACTTATACTTAATAAAAATAACATCTGTTTTTTTTTTTTTTACATTTAGCAAAATAAGTTTTTATTTTGACTGGATAAATCAGTGTCAAGAAATGGCAAAAGTCTGATTTGAAATCAGGAGCGATTTCTTTTTCAGTGCCGGCTATTTCCCAGAATGCTCTTTTAACAACACTGTAAACCTTTGATGCAAATTTACAGCTACACTTTTTGTTATTGTTTTAATGTTATACAGGATCATACCGTAAATGGCAATGCATTCTGGGAGAAAATAACAATGTTACAACACTATCTGCGAATGTTACAGATTACAGGTATTTACTGTAAATACCAATGCATCTTGGGAAAATAAAGGTAAAGGCGGGAATTACACTGCAGCAAGTATATTACTGTAAATTCAAATAATACGGTAAGAAACTGTATGTCTATTTACAGTAAAATACCTTAAAATGTAAAAATAGTATGCAAACTGTAAATTAACAGTAGTTTTCTGGCGAAGTTGCTGCTGGTATATTACTGAAAAGTTCTACAGTGAACGTTTAGACATTCTGACTGTGTTGCAATCAGTAGGACTAGTTTTGGTCGGACTTGTTTCAGCGTCTTCTCCTGTGATCCGGATTGCAATGCATTCTGGTCCGTTGAGACTATAGTTATCATCCAGTTTTGCTGACACGTCACCTGTTTTCCTCACCTTCCCATTACTATATGGCAGACATTGATTGTGGCTGCTGACATTTAGAGACGGAGACAACAGCTTACACAGCAGTCCCCCCTGCGCTGCTATCTCGCTCCGACCTAATTGGCTGAATAAGTCTTGGTCTCACAGCGACAGCCAATGACGTGTGAAGGGGAGACGACTGCTGACTGGGGAGATGCGTCAGCCTGACAGATGGACGCTACGCACACGCGCACGCACATTTACCAGACGTAAACTCTCTCACACACACACACACACACACACACACACACACACACACACACACACACACACACACACACACACACACACACACACACACACACACACACACACACACACACACACACACACACGTCCACTGTTTGTATCAAAGTGTTTCATACTGGCAGAATGTACACACACACACCGCGCGCACACACACACACGAACACAAACACACACACACACACACACACACACACACACCTACCAGATGTAAACACTCACACACACACACCAACACACACACACACACACACGTCCACTGTTTGTATCAAAGTGTTTCACACTGGCAGAATGTACACGCACGCACGCACGCACGCACGCACGCACGCACGCACATTTACCAGATGTAAACACACACATACTCCCTCACACACACAAACACATTTACCAGATGTAAACACTCAGACACACACACACACACACACACGATGTCAGTGTGAAGAGCGGTGCAGTGACCTGCTGCAGCCGATGAGTGATGGAACACAGAGACAATAAGAAGCAGATGTTTCCGACGCTGATGAGCAGAAAGTGAACGACGCCAACACACCATTCCCTCTCCTTCTATTGATGTCACAACCTCCATCTGGGGCCACTTTGCTCTTGTCATGTATTATCCTTCTTCATTTAAAAACTCCAGGTCTTTTCTCACAATATCCCACACATGATGGACTGTTACTGAAGGATGAACATTAGGCAATGGGTTTTTTTTGTTTTGGTTACACAGTCCCTCCAGAAAAACGTGATTATGCGATGGCATAATTCAACGCATAATCAGCCAAATACGCCACACTTTCGCCACATAAATTGCCCGATTTCCGCGCAAAATATGCGGGGCTTGCATGATTTCATAATCCCCGCATTTTTGTTGCAAAAAAAGGTCACAAATATCTTAGGAGAAAGTTGAAAAATGTTGGGTTTACTTGACACAAGAGCAGCCATTTTCCCCTGTTGCCATGGGAACGTTATGAAGTGATGTAAATACGCAACGTGAACATCATCGTTGGGGGAAATCACTTTTTTTTTTCTCTTTTTCATCAAAGCGCAGTTTTTGCAAGTTCCCGCAATTTCATCGCATAAAATTGCATAAATATCATATATAGCATATTCCATCGCATATTTTAAGAAAACGTGCCGCATAATCAAGGATTTTTACCCGCAACAATCACAAAAAAACTCAGCATTTTTCTGGAAGGACTGGTTACAGTATCGATATTCTGAGCAACACCAAATATGGTCTTACCAACAAAAAAACAAGCGATCTGGCGATTTGCCGCAGGGTGGTGCAATGAAACGGTCCATTTGTGTGACGTCCTGTTGTGTTCTTAAACCCCGCCTCTCCCTCAACAAAGCACAACTAGACTTTAGATTCCACAGTTACGGTTTTCTGTCAGATCGTTTATAGATTCCGACGTTTCCGACCGCACTTGAAGGCAGCTTTATTTCACAGGGGAGAGAGAGAGAAAGAAAAGGGACGAGCGAGACGTAGCGAGACGTAAGCGAGACGTAGCGAGACGTAGCGAGACGTAGCGAGACGTAGCGAGTGCTTTGCTGTTGCAGGAAACATTCAGCTGTTACACAAACTCCCGGGAAGTTCAGTGCTCGTGTTTGCTTTCTTTTAAAACGTAATGATTACTTTTATTATTCATTCATCTGCCAAGTATTTTCTTGGTTATAGCTTGGTGTATAAACCGTTATACAGTCATTGTTTTTAGAAAACAATCAGTAATCTGTGAAGCTGTAACCAGAAAAACCATATTGACTCTATTTGTTGATTCATTTTCTGTCAATCCACGAATCAGGTCAGCTCTTTCTCCCGGCCTGATAATCGGACTGATTCATGTTGCGTAGCAACTCATATCATATCACTCATATCATATTAAAAGAATTCACTCTATAGGGAATTTATTAAACACAGAACTATAGAAGCAGAAAATAGATATAAGAAATATAAAAATAAGTTAATTAAGATTATGAGAATTTGTAAGAAAGAATACTATTGTAAATTATTAGATAATAATAAAAATAATATGAAGGGTATATGGAATATACTAAATAGTATTATAAGAAAGGGAACAAGTCAGTCTAATTATCCCCAGCATTTCACTTGTAATGAAAAGAACATTAATAACATGGAGGACGTGGTCAATAATTTTAATAAATATTTTGCAACTGTTGGACCAGATTTAGCTGAAAAAATTCCTGTTCCACAGATAACTGATAACAGATACAATGATCTTATTGAAAGAAATCAATGCTCAATGTTTCTTAAAGCTGTAGAAGAAATAGAAATAATAGATATTGTTAAAAAATGCAAAACTAAAGCATCCACTGATTGTAACGAAATAGATATCAAGATAGTAAAAAATGTAATTGAGGGGATCTCAAAACCATTAACTCATATTTTTAATTTGTCATTCCAAACTGGTAAATTTCCAACTAAAATGAAAACCCGCAAAAGTCATACCTTTGTATAAAATTGGAGATAAACACCACTTCACAAATTACAGGCCGGGCCTCTACTGCCACAATTTTCAAAAATTCTTGAAAAACTCTTCAATGACAGATTAGACAAATTCATAGACAAATTCAAATTACTTACTGATAGTCAATATGGATTTAGAAAAAACAGGTCAACATCACTAGCTTTAATTGATCTCATTGAAGAAATCACAAATTCCACAGACAAAAAGAAATATGGAGTGGGAGTATTTATTGATTTGAAAAAGCATTTGACACAATTAATCATGACATATTAATTAATAAATTGGAACTGCTCGGGATTAGGGGATAGTGTTGAAGTGGTTAAGTACTTAAAATTTAAAAGACAGGCAACAATTTGTGAAGTTGGGAGATTATACATCTGAATGTTTGGACATTGCGTGTGGTGTCCCCCAGGGGTCAGTATTGGGACCAAAATTATTTATCCTCTATATAAATGATATATGTAAAGTATCTGAATTACTGAAATTTGTTTTATTTGCAGACGATACAAACATCTTTGATTCTGGTCAGAATTTACAGCATCTCTTGGATATAATCACTTCAGAATTCAGAAAAATTAAACAGTGGTTTGATATAAGCTATCATTAAATGTGAGTAAAACCAAATTCATGATATTTGGTAATCATAAATCAATCAATCATGTCCAGTTACAAATAGAGGCTGTTAATATAGAAAGAGTATGTGAAATGAAATTTCTTGGAGTGATTATAGATGACAAGATTTGCTGGAAACCTCATTTAAAACATATCCAAGCAAAACTGTCTAGAAGTATTGCAGTTTGCTAAAGCAAAAAAGCACAGTTTAGACAACAAATCACTTCACATCTTGTATTGTTCAATGGTGTTACCGTATTTAAATTACTGTGTAGAGGTTTGGGGTAACACATATCACAATTCATTGAAATCGCTAATTATACTTCAAAAAAGAGCAATAAGAATAATTCACAACACTGGATATTTGGAACACACCAATTCACTATTTTTACAGTCTAAAGCATTAAAATTACTTGACCTAGTTGAATTTCAGAAAAAGGTGTAATTATGTTCAAAGCGAAACAATTTATTGCCTGGCAACATACAGTAAGTATTTTCTGAAAGAGAGGGGGCTATGACTTGAGGGGAAAGTCAAATTTTAAGATTCCCAGTTTTCGCGCACTACAAGGAAAAGTTTCTGTCTTATCTGTCTAGCGGCGACTAAATTGTGGAACACACTAAGTAATGAATTAAAGCAATGTCCAAACATATTCCAATATTAAAAATATGTTCAAAGAAACTATATTCCAGAGGTACAGATAACAACAGTGCAATTAATTAATAATCTGGGCTTACATTGAACAATGTGTAGTATGTGTATAATTATTGTTTATAGGTAAATATATGAATTTCCATTAATTAAATTTTTTTTTATCTCTGACTTATTATTATAACATTATTATTATTATTATATTATATTATTAATATAACACATTTAATAGGAATGAAAGGGTATGAAGGGGTAGGAGTACATAAGTTTTACTTCTTCCTACTCCTTTTTGAATGTGTAAATAGGTCTTTCAGTACAAGAAATTATGGAGTTTTATTTTTTTAACTGCTCTTTTTTTACATTACTATTTTCTTTGGATGTTGTATTGTATTTACATGTTCAAAATAAAAGCTATAAATAAATAAATAAAAAAAATATCAATTATTAGAATTGTTGTCCATTCATTTTCTGTTGATCTGTTACCATTATGATTCAATATTCAATTTCATATACAATTTGTCCAGAAAAATGATTCGTCAGTCAGGTGAAAGTTAAGTCTCGCATTGTCGGCTCTATCTCCACAGCTCTGCGGAGTAAGGTCTGGCTATAGCTCACATACATTTTGGAATAGAAGAAAAAACACTCTGGGTTGTTTGCATTTCTTTAAACCAATCACAATCGTCTTGGGCGGCGCTAAGCTCCGGACGCAGGGTCGGTGGCTCTGCAAAATAGTCTCGGGAAGGAACTTGTTTTGGTGGAACATATGCGCCCAGATAAAAGAAAACGCCACATACAATATTAAATGAAGTTAACTGTTGACACAATACAGTAACGTGAGCTATTTAAATTAGCTGATACATGGTTAAACCTCATTGGCTCTTACCAGTGTATCTCCGTGTGTACTTCGTCCACAGCAATCCCACCAATCGGTCCCAAAAGTTCCCAGTTAGAGAGGAAATGTCGTAAACATACAATCCGTAAAATAACAGAAAAACTTCTGGCAGCACATTACCCTGACTTTGGCCCATAATTAAAAAAACATGGAAATTGTGTGTGTAGCGACAGTTAAAATGCAGAACATTTTCTGCTAGGACTGTTATAAAGTCCTCTCAGTTAGCAAACTTCTGAAAAAGTTGAAAGAAACTAACAAAAACGTCAGAAAAGACTCCCCAAAATGTCCACAAAAATCTCATAAAAAGTGACAAAAACCATCCTCTGTGGCCCTTTTGTGTGTTGTCAGAGCACAAATAACAAAATTTTAAATATAAAAAAACAAAATACAACTGTGAATCACGTTCTACGGACAATTTCTGTATAAAATATACAGACATATAACTGTGAGTACACTGATATTTCTTAGAGTGTAATCTTTGTAAATCTTTACAATCATTCCCCGAAAGAACCAAGCAGGCCTGCCTTGTTGCACGACACAAAACTTTCATCAAAACTTGACATTTGGCAACACACATCACAGTCTTATCCTGGAAATGAACTGTCGTTGATCCAGACTAGCTGAAAGCTAACCAGATAACCAACTAATCTTGTTCTGTGACGCAGGGCCCAATACAACATTAAGCAACCCGATGCAACACAATAAACTGCAGCCTTAACATTGTATAGCGCAGCTGGATACTGTAGAAATATTTCTAAAATCCAAATGTGTTATTCACAGTATTGAAGTTGTATTCCCTGTATAATGTATAGACTCGGGACACACAGATAGTTAGTTTAAGATTTGATTAATTTATAGTTGAGGAATGTTAGGAAATGTTTTTCTGTACCAGACGGAGAGGTGGAATGGCACAGGGGTGGCTCTTGGTTCAGTGTGTGTGTGTGTGTGTGTGTGTGTGTTGTGTGTGTGTGTGTGTGTGAGTGTGAGAGAGCTGGAGAATCTGCCCGGAGACAGGAGGGGGACAGTAGGGGGACAAGATGATAACAGATTAGGAAATGTGGTTAGACGGTGTTCATAATCTGACATAGACTTTGCTGACATGAACTCCGTATATGTTTGTCTGCGGTTAGGGAAACTTAGTGTCATTTTTGTAAACCCATAATTGTGTTCTGTAAACTTAGATGCTGGACTTCAGTAAACTTTCTTGACTTTAATCTATCGTCTCAGTTTTGATCCCTGAGTTCCGGTGTCATTAGTCTCATGAACCAATGCGCAGGAATGAGAGTGTATAGATAACTGGAGTCAGAACTTCCTCTGGCTTTCATGCCGACAGAGTTGCAAATTCAATTAGAGGAATATTTCATGCCATACAAAAGAAGGATTTGTATTGGGGGCTTTTGCATTTGATCGTATTCTGGGTTAACGCTTTCAACTGGACTGCGGCTCACAGCATCTTTAGTTTCCGGAACTCAATAAACATTTATTCACATTCAATGAGATGCTGCCAAATGATTTCCTCCAAGTGAGAATCTTTGTTTTTGCAGAAACAAAAACCCTGACTGGACCCATTACAATTAGCTCTGAGATAATATTTTGGAACAGCACGGCACCCATTGTGATTCACAATCCTTTCCTAATCCGAAACCACCCTGCAGCAGCGGTGCGTAGCCAGTCCGGCCCCCCCCTTTATTTCAGTCCAATAATGAACGGCCCAGCAGCACCATCGTCCCAGAAGTCCCTGCGGTTGCCATGGTAGTTAATAAGGCTCGTTAAGATCAAAGGCACAAAGCAAATTGTTGACTCTCCAGGGGAGGCGAGTCGGGCCCAGAGGAATGCAATTAGGGCTGAGGCATGGATCCTCCACATACCTGATGCTACGCTAACAAGTGCGGATGCAGCTGGAGGACACGCAGCAGCTTCGGAAAGCACAATCTCTATCTGTGTGCAGGAATGTGTGTCTGTGTGTGTGTCTGTGTGTGTGTGTGTGTGTGTGTGCGTGTGAACCGAAAGCAATGGGTGGGCACAGGGCGAGACGAAACGGATAATGGGTGCTCACCGAAGCCAAAAAAGCTTGCCTCTTTTAACACAGACTGACAGTTACAATTACGATAATCACTAATGGACTCGGTGCGACTGCCATTATAATGTGACTTTTTTATGAAATGTAGAAATAACATTGAACCCCAGCGAGCACATTTAATCAAATTGCACACAGAGTTTAATTATTGGTTTTGTGCGCAGTTTCTCTGAGTCAAAAACAGTGGTTTTGCAGCTCTGATGTCCATGTCCTGTGACTCCTGCTGATATTAGTAATACTAGGCAGGAGGAATTATATGTAGGACTGTGGTACATCTATTTCAGTAGGAATTCACAATGACAAAGGACATGGCGTTAAAATAATAAAACCCAATCCCGTAACAGAACAACCCAGATCATCTAAAGGACAATATAATTAAATTAAAACCTATATCGGTGGTGGAAGGTACATACATAATACACTACGGGGCAAAAGTTTGGGATCACTTAGAAATTTTCATTCCACTCCATTACAGACAGAATACCAGGTGAGATCAGTTGCATTGTTTTTTTTAACCAGGACAGCAGTTTTCAGATTACATTATGTGCTTACATAATTGCAAAATGGTTCTTCAATGTTTTCTCAGTTAGCCTTTTAAAATGATATCAGATTAGTAAACAGAATGTGCCTTTGGAACATTGGATGAATGGTTGCTGATAATGGGCAATGTAGATATTGCATTAAAGATCAGCCACTTCTTTCAACAACAGTCGAGAACCCTTTTGCAATTATGTAAGCACATAATGTAATGTGAAAACTGCTTCCCTGATTAACAAAAAAACAATGGAACTGATCTCAGCTGGTATTCTGTCTGTAATGGAGTGGAAATGTCTAAGTGACCCCAAACTTTTGACCAGTAGCGTGTGTGTGTGTGTGTGTGTGTGTGTGTGTGTGTGTGTGTGTGTGTGTGTGTATGTATGTATGTATGTATGTATGTATATATACACATATTCAAATTCTTCCCAATTTCAAATAATGTCCCCAAAAGGAAACTTTGTCTGTTCATCTCACTTCAATTTTATGGCTGCATAATGGGATTGTCAAGCAGACAAACTGACCAACACATATATCATAAATCACCGATACTTGGTGTGTGTGCATCGATACAGTATTGCCACGGAAAATAGCGCGATACTATGCTTCCCCCCCCCCCCGCCCCTAGCGTCCATCTAGTGATTATCAAACCAACTTTAGTGTGCTTTCTTTCCTGCTGTGCAGTAATGAGTCTTTTTGTCAAACATCAGCTACTGATTGGGGCTAATTGAGCCGTTTAACTCGACTTTTCCCAACTTGAGAGGGATTTTAATTTTCCGCGACATTGTAACATAGCTCTCGGATTAATTAGAGCAAAGCAAACGTACAATGTGACCAATCTATCGGTATTCCCTGCTGAGCCGACAGATCCTGATACATCCTGTGTCGTTACTAATGTAGTCACGGATGACGGATTTTAATGCCTCACTCAGGAAATACCAGACTGTGGGAGTGTAGGGTGTAGTGTGTAGGGGACAACAGATCTTGTAACGAGCTTGATGAAAGCCTGAAATTGTCTGACCTAATGACATAAAATGTAGTTTTTTATTGTCTTATATTTAGGATTGTCTTTAACACAGGCCAACTGGACGGGAGCTCCACACTGATCTACACAAGAGTATGCAGAAAATGAACAAAACACATGGGTTATAATATTGATGCGTCACCCTCATGTTCAGTGAGGGATTGATGGTAATGATGTGGTTTCATGTCTGAAATAGAATCATCAGGAAGATCAGGATGTTGCGAGACACAAATTAGCAGACTAAATGTAATGTTGCCATCAGCTTAATGGAATTAAAGAAGAAGGCTAAAGTCAGGTTTAATTAGTGTGTGGAGTCACACTTCGAGCTCATGTCACTTAGGCTGCCTCCACTTTGCTTTTGAGCAGTAATTATTTCATCATACTCTGTGTTGTTTCACTAAAACACAAAGCTTAACCCCCTCCCACACACACACACACACACACACACACACACACACACACACACACACACACACACACACACACACACACACACACACACACACACACTTCAAAGTCAGCAAATTATGTGCTGCTTTCACATGGACACAAAGGAACGTCAAGTAGGGCTGGATACCGAATTGGATACTTTTTAGGCACCGACCGAATTGCCTCTGAAGTATTGAGTATTGAAAAATGCCTCGGCATTCAATACCCAATTCCAATACCTAAGGCCGCCTACACATGATAAAATGGCTTTGCGCCCTCCGTTCCATTGATTTCCTATGGTCTGAATATAAGTCTATATATCGACGACATTCCACTTCCGGAATTGTTCAGGTGCGGCCGGAAGTTCAACCGTATGTTCCTTGTTTCGCCTGAATGTCTGTCCCCTTCCTCTTTCTCTGTGTTGTAATTTTAAACTCTGGTGGATTTGTGAGGACTATGGTTAACTGCCCCTCAGATCTCTGCAGGGTAAATCCAGACAGCTAGCTAGACTATCTGTCCAATCTGAGTTTTCTGTTGCACGTACACGTTCCACCACAACAAGTTCCTTCCCGAGGCTATTTTGCAGAGCCACCGTGGCTCCGTCCGGTGCTTAGCGCCGCCCCAGAGACGATTGTGATTGGTTTAAAGAAATGCCAATAAACCAGAGCACGTTTTTTTTTACCATCCCGGAATGCTGCGTGGACTAGCCAGACCTTCCTCCGCAACCGCTGTTGGGGACGTTCTGGCAATGCGAGACTAGTCTGAACATGACATTGAATATGCATATTTATGATATTTACATCACTTTTTTCCTGTAAACACTGAGATTATGACACTAAAAAATCTTGAGAGAGCAACCCAAGGCAGGCAGGCAGACGGTAAGACATAGTGACAGTTACAAAGACAGACTGGTATGGACAGAGAGAGACAGAAAGACAGGGAAATAACAAGGGTGAAGGGAAGCGAGAGAGAAAAATCAGCGGTGGTTTGACAGTGCGAAGGATGGACGTTTGAGTGTGTTGCCAGTTTGGAAAGCTTGGCAGGATAATTGGTGTCAGAGTCCAGCTGAAGAGCATCGCTCGGCACTGCAGGCCAGCAGACTGTCTCTCCGAGAACAAAAGGTGGACGTAGACAGTGATAAAGACCTGAAGACAGACTTGGAATAACGACACAGTCAGAGCACGCACTAATCCTTTCCCCGGGAAAGTCGGATTGTTTAAAATCACTTTCTATTTTTAACTGACAAAGTCGATAAAAGAGAGAGTTAAGGTCAAACTGTCTGTCTCCTCCTGGACCGTAGGAACGCAGGACACAAAAATCAAGCTTTTTTTTATAGCAGTTGGTCTGCAGTGATAAGTACAACCAGTCCTGCAAATCATACATATGGGTCATTTGTTCTTAAACCTCGATCCACTGGAGCATTTCATTAAATAGCGCCCCTAGTGGTGGCGGAAATACGTCCCTATATCTAAACCATAGAACGTAATGGTCGCAATGGTCTTTAACGTTGTGTAAATGGTCGCAAGGTGACGTTCGTAAAGGGTTAGGGTAAGTCAAACTATTCCTTTAATTACAATGAGTTGTGTTACAAGCAAATAAACATAACAAATTATTTTACCAGTAGAGCAGGAGGTCAATGATATATCCAAGCGACGGTCTCAGTTTAGTTACTTTTAGGCACAAAAATGACTTAGACTTTATTTTTTATTTATAGAAATTATCAGACGTTACTCCGGTTACGCACGTGAAGCTTTGCGTTCGTGAAGGGTTAGGTTTGGGTTAGGGTAAGTCAAAATATTCCTTTAATTTGTTAAAATGTGAATATATATATATATATATATATATATATATATATATATATATATATATATATATATATATATATATATGTATATATATATATATTTGTTTTGTGTTGCTTGAGTCTGGAATCGAGGATTTTATATCCTGTACCAGAATTCTTTTCAATACATTTCAATAAAAACAATGACTTGTGTTACAAGCAAATAAACATAAGAAATTATGTTACCAGTAGGGCAGGCAGTCAATGAAATATCCACACCACGGTCTCAGTTTGGTTAAGCACAAAAACTACGTAGTTACGTTAGGAGAAAGGTTGTGGTTAGGGTTAAAATTAGACATTATTTAACTTCCTGAAGGTTATGCATGTGGCACTGAACATAGTTTTTTTTTAAATTGACTCAAAAAGTGAAAGCCCTGCGGTTGTTTGACCCATCCACCACCCCAACCACTGACCACTACAGGGCACCGCCACTATAAACGTAAATATAGGTCGTATTTTTGCTGCTTGAACAAACAACGTCTCGGAGAGTATTTCGGGGGATGTGAAACTAATTGATTGAAGTAATAAAGCCACAGATATTTTTCAGCTTTATGGATCTTTTTAAGCCTGCTTGAGTGAATAGTTTTGGTTTAAGAGCCTATTTACTGGTTCGGTCTCAGTGTTTCCTGCAGCTTTTTTCCTCAAACAAGCGTAAACACGAATATGCATATTTCCCAAATGTCAAACTTTTCCTTTAACTGAGGACAGAACTAAAACATTGTAGGCGTTAATACTATTTTATGCAGATGACTTGATCACATCTTATCAGGTGTAAATGGGGATTTATAACTCGACTGTTTCCTTACAATCGGTGAATAAATCTCTCTAATGGATCCAGTCCAAGTTGTTGGTCCGCAGTGTCTCAACATTGGACGCTGCACTTTGACAGGTTTGGGTCTTCAAACCAAATCTCCCCAAAGATGCGTGTACACACACACACACACACACACACACACACACACACACACACACACACACACACACACACACACACACACACACACACACACACACACACACACACACACACACACACACACCATCTGCCATGAGTATGTTGGCTGAAGGCGAACGTGTCGAGCAGCACACAGGGATTGCCTTAAAAACAAACTTCAAAGACAACAAACTTTAAGGAGTTTAAATAAATCCACTGGAATCCATTCAAGAGAGCAGTTCTGGGATGTCTTACTGGAACTCAATCAAATATCTTATGAAGGGAAGAATATTGAAGGATTGAGGTTTTCTTTGAAGTCTTTTAGAATAAAAAAAAAAAAAAAGCACTTCATCTGGAAAACTGCTCTACTGATGTACTTCACATTCAGGGGACATGTCTGAGGATATGAGATAATATTTGTTAAAAGCGAAATATGTGTCGAACCATTCTGAGTGTAGTGTTGCGGTGCTGCAGAGACGTCCCAGCCTTGAAATCCTATCCTACAGACTAAATATAATATCTTTGTTTCATACAGAACCTTGCAAAAATCAACACTATAATCATTTTAAATCTTTTATTTTCAATGAAAATGAGAATAATGATACAAAAATGATTATTCCCACCAATATCGTGAACCCTAACGCTTTGGCATGGAGTCAGAGACACACTTTCCAAAGTCTTAAACATGACTGTACCCCCATATCCAGCCACATGTTTATTGGGTATCGAGCCCCAAGGCAACAATTGTAAATCAGCGCAAAACGTTATCACACTAGCATGCCTTGCAACAAAGGGCGTATTTTTTTTTTTGGGATTTCTAAATCACATGAGGTCCCCTGGTGATACTAGTCCCGTGCAAATAGGGCTTTAGACTGTTTAATCAAATAATTAGAAAGTAATACATGTATTGGTTATTTTAGGGTTTCATTCATTAAATGTAATCTCCGTTTTCATCTCCTTCCTCTGTTTCTACTCTATAAAAGACCTCTGGAACTTTACAGTCATAAAGCGCTGTACTGTATGAATGAATACACTTCTCTAAAGGCCCCAGCAGAGCCAAATGTGGTGCTTACATATTGGTGAAATGAAGCATCGTATAATCCATCTGTTTTCTGTGGAACTCCCTCCCTCCGGTCCGACCGAGCAGCCTAACAGTGAATTAATTGTTTCCCTTTCTTCATTGCTGCATCTTTAATAAAAAGGTTCAAGGACTAAACCGGCCTTTCTGCGCGTTATTTCTCACGTATCGGAATAGTTGAACAAAAGTCACATTTGACCGTCAAGAACCAAAACAGGAAAAGCATTGGTGGAATGTAACTAAGTACATAAGTGCAAATGTTGAGGTACTAGTACTTTACTTGAGTCTTTTCTTTTCATGCGAGAAATATTGTACTTTTTACTCCATTACATTAATCTGACAGCGTTAGTTACTAGTTAAATTTTTTTTTTATTTTTGCCCACAAAACACATGTAGTTTATAAAATATGTTTTATTATAAAAGAAACTAGCCAACAATATAACGGCCTACAAGTCCACCTGGAATGATTAGACCATTAAACACACATCCTTTACACTTTGTAAAATGTGAGGATTTTTCTGCATTGACCTTTAGCCGGTTCAGGCCCTTTGCAGAAGCTGAACAGCATACCTTCCTACCATTCAATTCAATTTATAGTACCATAAGTTTTCCTGTCTCATATTTCCTCATTAAAGCTACATTGTGTAAGAATTTCTCCCATCTAGTGGTGAAATTGTATATGACAACCAACTGAATATTACTTTCTAGCCCTTCCCATTCTGAGCGCATTTCAACTCCTACGGTGGCCGAACCCGAAATTAGCTCTTAGTATCTCCATCGTTTACAAGCAGCTGTTCTAGCCACTCCAGTTGGTCTTGTTGCTTTGCCTGTCACGTCGTTTTAATTCTCTTTTTCGCTTCCCTGGCGAGTAATCTCCCCCTTGCGTCCGTCACGGTGCCACTGAGTGTAAGATGGCGAAATGCAGAGGTATGTACCTCTTTGGCTACTGTATTTTAAAGATGGAGGCCCTACATGGCTGCCGTCATTCGAGGGACTCCCTCGTATGTATTCTGAATGATTCTGAATGGCAGATTCTACACTTACGAGAATACTTTGATTAGTTGGTGGAAGTAATTACACATGAATGGGCACATATTTGTGAATGAACAAAGAGGTTTTGCTAAGAATCAACACAAAAAGATTACACAATGTAGGTTTAATACACAGTTCATGCTTTCTTATGAAATCTAAATGTAAGAGGCTGTAAAAGTTACTGCCCTGTAGTTAACTATCAAGTCTCAGACTTCCATCATGTCCTTCGTCATGTAATGTTTAGGGCTGTCCTCGAATAAAGAAATTCTTAAATCGACTGACAGACAATTAGATCGACTAATCTATTAGTTGACTTACATTGACAGATCTGTCAAACATGCAAAAAAGCACGACTTGTACTTTAAATATTATGTTTACCAGAGATGTGCTCAGACGTTTCTTGGAATTTACAGCCTGTGAGAAAAAAAGTGCAAGAAATGGCAATTATTTGACTAAATAAATCGTAACTGTCTGTTACTGTAAGACCAAAACGTGTGATTAGTCGACTAATTGACTAACCCCGATTCTCCACTGGGTAAGCGTCTGTGCTGCGTTCAGGTTTTCCTCCGTCCTCCGCCACACGCCATACCACACTGGGAGCGTCTAAGAAGCGGAGCGTCTTGCTGCCCGACTCGCAG
Source organism: Perca fluviatilis (assembly GCF_010015445.1). Lineage (NCBI taxonomy): Eukaryota > Metazoa > Chordata > Actinopteri > Perciformes > Percidae > Perca > Perca fluviatilis. Next base: position 10,837,716 of record NC_053113.1, read on the forward strand.
AGTTTATTGTTTCTGAAAGTACTTTTGCAACTAAACTCCAGGATCTGTGATGTCTATTATGTTTTTCCAACACCAAGATGAATCTCTCGTCGTCCGTGGTGTACTGGAGACATCTACGATATTGAGGAGGGGTGTTTTGGTAAACTGACAGGATGCTCACGCTGTTTAACTTCCGCCCGGCTGTCCGAACGCCCCGCGGCTCGCGTCAAAACAGACCTGGCGCATATCTTTATCGGAGTGGAGAGACGCACCAGGCACGCTTCTGGGACGCGGCACGGCTGGTGGGATATTAAGCATCAACTTAAATGGCTGCGATTGCTTGCGGGGGCCGCGGCGCATCACAAAGGCAGCACAGACGCGCCCGGTTGAATATAGGGGTAAGAGCGGCAGCCCTAATAGTGTTCAATAACCTTCAGAGCCATTCTCTTATTTAGATGTTACTCCTGCATAAAAAGGTACCTGTATCTTTTCTACATACTTTACATTCGCTATTACCTCCAGAATCACTGCTATACTCTTTTTGTTTCATAAGTCTGAGGGAGGCCACTCTGCTCACAACAGAGTAGGAAGTGTAGAAGCCAACACACAAACACACACACACACACACCAGGTGCATACTTGTATTAAGCACATGCTATGCATTAGCATAAATAACCCATACTTTAAGTGTTAAGTACATATAAATATACATGAACTCACATCTACGCATATACTCCACACGGTGTACCGAGTGGATTCATGAATATGCATGGATAGCCTACAGGGGGAAGAGTTCGGGCTCTTACACACTACAAACAATCAAGTACTGCAAAGAAACACAGGCACTAAGTGTGGAGGACCCTATAACGATCTATTACTGTTGCTCATGCAAACGGCTGAGTGTTTGAGAATCTCGTAGAGCCGAAGAGAGGAGAAGCTCGAGAAGTGGCAACAAAGACATGATCTATCACTTCCTATCGCTGCCATTTTGTTTCAGGGCAAAGCCGTGGTGTTTTATTTTGGGCCGTTTATAGTTAGTGCAGGGTTAGGGTCGTTTTACTACAAAAGGGGACATCACCAGTCATCAAACACCGGGACGTTTGAACTCTGGCTGGTGAATCACGCCACGGTTTTGCC
>NC_053113.1:10843831-10943831 GCF_010015445.1 Perca fluviatilis
CTAATAGCTGGTTTGATTTGCATTGAGAGATGATTTTATGGAAAGTACCCCATGCCAATCTCTAGGTATAGTGAAGGGTATGTGATGATGTGGGGTTATGGTGAAGGACATGTGATGATGGGGTGGGGGGGGGCTATTTTAATTCCAAAGGCCAAGGGAACTTTATCAGGATGCATAGTATCCTGGATCCATGAAATAACTGGCCTTTAAAAATAAAAATCTGCCTGCCTCTACGGGAATTTAACATAGGGGTGTACTCACTTATTCCCCCTGTATTTTAAGGAAGAACTTTTTTTTCTTTTTTTTTTTTTAATTAAGGCATTAAGATCAATTTCCAAAAGATGATTTATTTTTTATTTCTCTTTTTAGCCATTTTTAGCATGGGTTCATAAACCTATGAGCACAACTGTAGCATTTGATAAAAGAAAAAAGAAAAGACTGAAATGGTTTCAAAACGGTATATCCTGACTAAACATTGACATATAGCCTACCAGTGATTATTCACTCGGCATCCTCTGATCTTAACTATTTGTTGTCATAATTTCAGCTTTTTTTTTTTTTTTTTACTCAAAATTTAGTCATAATATTATATAAACGAGCTGTATTGACCATGAATTTCAAAAATAAGTGTAAAACTAGTGGTCCTAAGTTGGTGGTAGTGGTATATATACTGGCGGTAGTGCCAAAAATGTTGAAAGAACGACACAAATGTCGAAGAAAAAAAAAAAAAAGGATCAAAAACAAAACAAAAAAGTGTTCATTTTCTATTTTGACAAGATTAAGGTTAAGGTTAAGAACGAAATAATGACGGTAAATCCCCAAATTTCTGCATTCAAAAAGGTAGCTTGAAACCTATTAGACTGCACGCCTTCACGAGGCCTCTCAAACACCTTTTCATTCCAGCAGTCACAGAGAGGATGAGCAGAAGAGGGAGAAAATCATGAGTCAGATTTGATGTTGCGAGAATATAGTTGAACCCACTGAGTCATCGAGACGCCGACTCTCATTTCATCTTTCAGCGTTTTGTTGCCAAAGTGCATCCCTCTGCGGCGAAGAAAACGTTCGGAAACGGGAGCGACTCGGAGAGCAAATGGCTCCATTTTAAAGACGCCGAGGCAGCTGACAAATGGATGTCATCACGCAGGAAAAAGGAATGAGCGGCAGGATAAATTACAGGGACGAGTTTTGTTCCGTCTACGCGTCTCTGTTATCTGATAGATGACTTATAAACACGATGAAAAGGGGAGGGATATGGAGTGGGATTCTGGGAGACTGAGGGTGAAGATGCTGAGAGAGCCATTCGAAAAATAGTATAAATGGATCAATCAGAATACAGAAATCTCTTCTTTCCCCATTTCGTTCCGCCTAGAGCCGTGCTCTCCTACTTCTCCCCCTCTTCTATCTTTCTTTCTTCATTCACTTCTCTTTACCTTCCCTCCTTTACAATTTTTTTTCCCTTCCCGTACGCCATGGCGATGGGAATCTCATCAGACGCTGCGGATTATCAAAAGCCTCCCCAGGCCCTCTGCCTCTGAATGAAATTTGACTTCTTGACTTTTAAAAGCCAGCCGGCTGCTTTGATCTCCAGATAGCGTCGCTAACATGATATATTGTGCATGCGTGTGTGTTGTGTGCGTGCGTGTGTGCGTTTGTGAGTGTGTGTGTTGTTTGCATGTATGTGTCTTGCGTGTGTGCGTATGTGTGTTGTGTGCGTGTATGTATGTGCGTGCGTGCGTGTGTTTGTGTTATACGCGTGTATGTGTGTGTTGTGTATGTGTGCATGTGTGTTTTGTGTGCATGCATGTGTGTGTGAGTTGTTTGCATGTATGTGTCTTGTGTGTGTGCGTATGTGTGTTGTGTGCGTGTATGTATGTATGTGTGTGCGGGTGCATGTGTGTGTTGTGTGCATGTATGTGTGTGTGCTGTGTGTTTGTGTTGTGTGGTATATGTGTGTGTTATGCGTGTGTGTGTTGTTGTGTGTGTGTTTGTGTTGTGTGCATGTATGTTGCCTGTGTGTGTATGTATGTGTGTTGTGTCTGTATGTATATGTTGTCTGTTGTTTTTGTTATCTGGCGTGTATGTGTGTGTTGTGTATGTGTGTTATGTGTTTGTGTGCTGCATGTGTGTTTGTTGTGTGTGTTGTTGTGTTTGGTGTGTGTTGTATGTGTGTTGTGGTGTATGTATATGTGTGCGTTTGTTTTTGTGTTGTTCGATGTTATGGTATGTGTTTGTGTTGTGTGTGTGTGCTGTGTGTTGTGTGCATGCATGTGTGTTTTTTGTGTGTTGTTTGCATGTATGTGTATTGGTCTATGGTGTTGTTGTTTGTGTATGTTGTGCTTGTGTTTTGTGTTATACACGTGTTATGTGTGGTGTGTATGTGTGCTGTGTGTGTTGTTGTGTGTGTGTGTATGTGTTGTTTTGCTGTATGTGTTTGCGTGTGTGTTTGTGTTGTTGTGCTGCTGTGTGTTTGTGTTTTATGTGCGTGTATTTTGTTTGTGTATCTGCTGTGTGTGTTGTGTGCATGCATGTGTGTTTGTGTGTGTGTTGTTTGCATGTATGTGTGCTTGATGATTGTATCGTGTTGTTGTGTAGTGTATGTGTAATGCGTGCGTGTGTGTTTGTGTTGTGTGCATGCATGTGTGTTTGTGTTATGTGCGTGTATGTGTGTTGTGTATGTGTGCATGTGTGTGTTGTGTGCTTGCTGTATGTGTTTGATGATGTGTTGTTTGCTGTATGTGTGTTGCGTGTGTGTATGTATTTTGTATGCGTGTATGATAGCTAGATTGTGTGTATTTTCTCTGTATGTGGTGTGTTATTATTATGGCTGTGTGTGTTGATTGTACATGCATGTGTTTGTGTTATTTGTTTTGCATGTATGTGTCTTAGCGTAGTATGTATGTGTGTTGTGTATTGTGTGTATGTAGTGCGTGTGTGTTTGTGTTGTGTGCGTGCATGTGTGTTTGTGTTATCTGTCGTTTGTTTTGTGTATGTGTTAATGTGTGTGTTATGTGTTATTGATGCGTGCATGCATGTTTTTAATGATGTTGTTTGTGTTGTTTGCATGTATGTGTCTTGTGTGTGTGCATATGTGTGTTGTGTGTGTGTGCGTGCGTGTGTGTTTGTGTTGTGTGCATGCATGTGTGTGTTGTGTATGTGTGCATGTGTGTGTTGTGTGCATGCATGTGTGTTTGTGTATGTGAGTTGTTTGCATGTATGTGTCTTGTGTGTGTGCGTATGTGTGTTGTGTGCGTGTATGTATGTGTGTGCGGGTGCGTGTGTGTATTGTGTGCATGTGTGTGTTTGTGCTGTGTGTGTGTGTTTGTGTTGTGTGCGCGTATGTGTGTTGTGTGCACGTGTGTGTGTGCGGGTTCGTGTGTGTGTTTGTGTTGTGTGCATGTATGTATGCGTGTGCTGTATTGTGTGTGTTTTGTGTTGTTATTGTGGTTGGCGTGTGTGCTGTGTGTGTGTGTGTGTGTGTGTGTGTGTTGCGCGTTTGTTTGTGTTGTAGCGTATGTTGTGTTATTATTTTGGGTTGTGTGTGTGTGTTTGTGTTGTGTGCGCGTATGTATGTGTGTGCTGTGCGTGTGTTGTGTGCACGTATGCGTGTATGTATGTGTATGCCGGTGCGTGTGTGTGTTGTGTGCATGTATGTGTGTGTGTGTTTGTGTTGTGTGCGTGTGTGTGTGATGGTCGGTGTGTGTGTTTGTGTTGCATGTATTTGTGTGTGTGTGTGTGTGTGTGTGTGTGTGCACGCGCATTTGTGTGCATGTGCATGCCTAAGCAATGGTTTCAGAAAAAGAGAAAATCCTCCAAAAGTGGAGACAGAGGAGAACCACTGTGTTTTCAGAGGGACTACATTTTGGGATTTGGATCTTAAAAGAGATGCAAACGTCAGGTAAAGGTTAAGTTAAGTAGTTTTTAGAGGAGGTGTAGCCTAATAAAAGTAGGCTTAATTCGTAGCCAAGGGATGGATGTTGGGATGAAATCCCTTCAGGTAGACAGCGTAGTAAAAGGTACAGAACGTCTCTCTATCTCACTTTACCTTCCCTAAGCCATGGCGATGGGAATCTCATCAGACGCTGTGGATTATCAAAAGCCTCCCCAGGCTCTCTGCCTCTGAATGAAATTTGACTTCTTGACTTTAAGTAGCCAGCCGGCTACTTTGATCTCCAGATAGCATTGCTAACATGATATATTGGGCACTCAACGTGTGTGTGTGTGTTGTGTGTGTGTGTGTGTGTGTGTGTGCTGCATGCGTGTATGTGTTGTGTGTGATGTGTGCATGTACATGTGTTGTGTTTGTGCGTATGTGTTGCATGTGTGTGTGTGTTGTGTGTGTGTATGTATGTGTGACATGTGTGGGTGTGTGTTGGGTGTGTGTTGTGTATGTCTGTTGTGTACGTGTGTGTGTGTGTATGTGTGTTGTGAGCATGTAAGTGTGTTGTGTGTGTGTACGTGTGTTGTGTGCATGCATGTGTTTGATTTCTATGCGTGTATGTGTGTTTGAAGTGTGTGTGCGTGCTGTGTGTGTGTGTGTGTGTTGTGTGCATGCATGTGTGTGTTCGGTGCGCGTGTGTGTGCGTGTATGTGTGTTGTGTGTGTGTTGTGAGCATGTAAGTGTGTTGTGTGCGTGTTTGTGTTGTGTGTGTATGTGTGTTGTGTGCATGCATGTTTGAGTTCTGTGCGTGTATGTGTGTTTGAAGTGTGTGTGTGCTGAGTGCGTGTTGTGTTCATGTATGTATGTGTGTGTTCGGTGTGTGTGTGTGTGTTTGTGTGTGTGCATGTTTGTGTGTGTGTGCGCGTGTGTGTGCATGCCTAGGCGATGGTTTCAGAAAAACAGTAAATCATGGACAAAAAAAGACATGCAAATGCAAAAGTGAATGTGCGTACGTTGTAGATGAGGTGTAGCCTAATAAAAGTAGGATACATCCGAAGCCAAGGGATGGAGCTTGGGATGAAATCCCTTCAGGTAGACACTGAAGTAAAAAGGTACAGAACATCTTTCTATCTCACGCTCCGCATTAAAGCATCCTTTTTCAGTTTCTGGTGGCTGCAGTCATCTCTGCCCGCTGCAGAAAGTCAACATTATTTGGAGCAGCACCTATGCTGCATCGCCATGAGCTTTGATAAGAGGTCCCGCGTTCCACTTTGAGCTCAATTAATTACGAAGGTAAACACAAGCAGCAGTTAAACCGTCCTCAGTGGGTTTTTGAGCAATAACACGATAGACGGTTACAGCGGCACAGACCTTAAAACCAATATACCAGCTTTTGGGATTCAATTTAGTTCAATTATAAGCCTGCCGATAGCAGTTACATATCATAGCGCATATACAGCACGTATTGTCTGTCACTTACAACGCTCGGGATTACATCTACATTAATCTATCTAAACAAATGTACACATAATGGACAAAATAAACCCAGAGACGATTACACACAAACATAACGACTCTTCACAAAAAAAGGTCGACTTAAAGTTTCAGATTTAGTTTGCCATTGGGCCACAAGAAAGTCTGAATACGTTTTGATCCCCTCAGGGAAATTTTTTAGTTGCACGAGCAAGTCAATTGTAGTGTATAAAGTAACAAAGTAATATAGCTACAGTAAGAAATTAAAATGAGAGTAAAAAGATTGTTTCTAAAACAAAGGGATTGTACAAATCTATTGTAGTGCAGTGTGAACGTAAAGTACAGTGTCGACATGATATTAATTGTTGTACATCATTTTCTAAGAATATTGAGAAGTGATGTGGAAATATGTTGTAAAATGCTGTATTTTGTAAAAAAAAAAAATAAAAAAAAAAATTGGCAGGGGTATTGCTTTGAAATCGGCCTTGTCGAGTAGAAAATGGTTCATGAGAGTAGAGCAAATTGGACTTGAGTGGTGAGAGGGAGGTGCGTTACATCATCGGGGTCATCAGGTGGACACCTTCTTCCTTTGACGTTTTCTTGGTAAGCCCACGACATCTCCAGGGGGTTCTACGCTGATACCTGCCGTCTCATGTACACCCACCTCAGTTCTGTACCCTCCTCTCTTTGTCTTGCAGCCCAGCTGTTGTCTTTCCTTTTAATCCAGAGTCAAATGCTGCTTTTTTTCTGCTGCATTTGACAAGGACTTGATTGCTTGTTGGAGGGAGCGACACCTCACCATCGTTTTCTTCAACAGACTTTTTCGAAAGACGTAGAAAAGCATCCCCTGCATCCCACTTCTACAGGTAAAGTCTTGGGCTGCATATCGCTTCCCTTAAACTGCATCCCCGACTCCTCCACCTGCCCCCCTCCCTTGCAGACCCTACATTAGTCTGGCCCAGGAAGCATGGAAGAGAAGGAGGAAAATCAAGGGAGGAGAGAGGAAAAGAACGCGTTGAATGCAGCTGTATGGGCAGGAAAAGGCTGCTCTCGTGTATCCTCGATCATAGCTCCTCAGAGATCCCTCCTCCATGCTTGGGGAAGGAATAAGAGCTTTGAGACGGCCTTCACGGAGGAGGGCCAGAACGACTTCTGGTTCAAGCGAGGCGCGAGGAGCTGTCAAATAAGAGGAGTGAGATTCAGCCCTGGTGTCCCATGTACACCCACTTTAATTCCATACCCTCCTCTCTTCATCTTGCAGCCCAGTTGTTGTCTTTCCTTTTAATCCAAAGTCAATATTCTGCTGCATTTGGCAATGACATGATTGCTTGATGGAGGGAGTGACAACTCACCAGCATTTTCTTCAACGGACGTTTCATAGATGTAGCAACAAATCCCCTGCATCCCACGACTACAGGGAAAGTCTTGATCTTCCAACTGCTCCAAGCAGCTTCAGTTGCCAGTTCAGAGTACCAGGTCTTCTTTCTCTCATTAGCTTCTTTAACACCATTCTCCAATGGCACTGCACTGCCAATTCCACAACAATTTATATAATCCTAAATTGAATTGAACATTATAGGCTACACATGTTGAACAAACTCTGAAATCCACTAATTTCTAGGACATGAGTGTGGCTGTAGTCTATATTGACGACGATTCATTTAGGGGATTGCTCCGGTGCCGCCGGAAGATCCGCCGGATGTCCCTCATTTTCGGCCAGATGTCCGTTACCTTCCCCGTTCTTTGTGTTGTAATTTTAAACTCTGGTCGATTTCTGAGGACTATGGTTAACTGCTCCTCAGATCTCTGCAGGGTAAATCCAGACAGCTAGCTAGACTATCTGTCCAATCTGAGTTTTCTGTTGCACGACTAAAACGTACACGTTCCACCAAAACAAGATCCTTCCCGAGGCTATTTTGCATAGGCACAGTCATTGCGTCCGGCGCTTAGCGCCACCCCCAAAGACAATTGTGATTGATTTAAAGAAATGCCAATAAACCAGAGCACGTTTTTCTCCCATCCCGGAATACTGTGTGGAGTAGCCGACCCTTTCTCTGGTCTGGCAATGTGAGACTAGTATGGCCTGTAAACACACTCACTCCCTGAGACTTGTCAGGCCCTCCACAGCTGATCCCAGCCAAGCTTGTGCACCATGAAGCAGTAGTGGTAATCTAATCCTCTGCAGACCCTACCTTATTCTATTACGAGTCTGTTAATGCTGAGGGCATTTTAAAGACGACGGCAGAAAACAAGCTCTGAAAAGTTTAAGCAGACTTTGATGGTAAGTAAAGGAGGAGAGCTGGAGGGAGGTATGGATTCAAGGGAAGGCTAATAGTCTATTATTGTGTGGTTTTCCCTTTTAAAAGTTGCTATATGGGCTAATGGCATGCAGCGGGGAAAGTTTTTATGCTGATGATAGTGTATAGTTTCAAGTATAAGTAAAGAAGTAAACAAGAGAAGTGCTGAGGCATGAATGTATTAGTGTATGTATTTGGGCCAGAAGACAGGCAGGCTGGACCAAGTAAACATGCAGTGTATATATTCAATAAACACATCATATCTATACCAATATCCACACAGCCACCACACATACAAAAGGCATAATTCAGCCATATCAAGCATGGTATCAAACAAATGATATGAAGTTTAAATGATGTATATTTTATCAGCTTATATAGGGACACCTACAACAGGGATGCAAGAATGCCTGCCAGCCAGAAAAACAATACAACAACAATGTCATTATTGTAATTACAGCAGATTACCTGCTACGACAGAACAAAACTTCACTGATGCTAGAAAAAAGAAAGACAAGGTACTCAAAGTAGTGATTTTGACACAGCAACTGTGGTTAGGTAGTTAAGTGATTTCCACTTTGTTTTCTCAACCTTTGGCCTAAACATTAAATCTAAGGCAAAGTTCTGGAAGCTATCTGACTAATTATGTTGGGAAAAAGAGAAGGGACACTTCAGCAGGTGATTTGTAATGAATGAATGACATTGCTCTACAATGTTGTGGTTCAACATAACAGCCATATTGTTTTAATTTAATGTTCGATTTTGGTCTAGGTAATGGAGGTAGATTTGCCTGCCCTACTAAACGCTGGTTTGGTGGCCATTTGCAGGCCAAAACACATCGAGACTAAACACGACAAAACTTTTGTTGGAAGGTTTTCTTTAAGAATTTTTAACTTGTTGCTAAAATAGGGGTTTAAATAATGCAGTCTGTGCTGTTGGTACCTTTTTTGTTTCCATGAGCTGGGTCCACCTGACAAAGGATTCACTACAAGTTAAGATGGCCGCTTATACTCTTCAAACAGGAAGTGGAAGAGTCCAAGTGCCAGTGCTGCCAGAGGGGGAGGGGACATCTTCTTTGGAATAGATTCAATTCTTTTGGAGTTTAATGTATATGCACTCTTTATTTACATAAATATTTGATTGTATATGTTTTATTTGCTTTGTAGAATTAATATGATCTTTCTTTCCCACCTGTGCCCATTTAGATTAAACTATGTGCTCACAAAACCTCCCTGTGGGTCGTTTGGTACATTAATTACGGTAAGCCCAGGTCTCACTTGCTCGCTTAGGTTTTTTTTTTTCTTATTTTAAATTGCCCGCTATGTCTCTTACACTCATCTTCAAGGGTATGCCTTTTTTACTCATGATAAATAGTTTTCTTTCCTCACTTTCTGTGGAAAGTGACGCCACGGCAAGGTAAACACAGCAAAGACTTTATGTAAACAGGTAGGTAGGCTCAGAAACAAATGGCTAAAGGTCACAGATCACACACAACTTCAGCAGCAAACACAAAGATGATTCCAGCAGGCCTCATCCCAGACAAAATGTTGCTTGAAAGGAAAGACCTTGTGAGAAAACCACACACAAGAAGAAATTCAATATTTTACATCTGCCTGCAGGTGATAAAATGTAATACACCTCACCATGCCACAACAGAGTTTAGGTGCAAAATGCATCCCAGAGATTCTCCTGCAAGTTGGTGCAGATTGAATGCACAGGTAGTCTCATCCAGAGGAGTCTCGCTTTGCCAGACCTTCCTCCACAGCACTGCGTAGGAGGGTCTGGCTAGTCCACACAGCATTCTGGGATTGGAGAAAAAACGCGCTCTGGTTTATTGGCAATTTCTTTAAACCAATCACAATTGTCATAAACTCTGCATGGAGCCGCTGCAAAATAGCCTCAGGAAGGAACTTCTTTTGGTGGAACGTGTACGTTAAAAAATTGTTTAGTAGTCGTGCAACAGAAAACTCAGATTGCACAGATAGTCTAGCTAGCTGTCTGGATTTACCCTGCAGAGATCTGAGGAGCAGTTAACCATAGTCCTCACAAATCCACCGGAGTATAAAACTCCAACACAAAGAAAGCCAAAGGAAACGGACATCGGCAAAAAGACATGCATCCGGCGGCACCGGAGCAATCCCGGAAGTGGACAATCCTGGATTTAGACTACATCCAGGGTGACTATCAGAGTAAAACAGTGGTATAAGAAACTATTGCTGAGGATCAAATTCCAGTGTTGACAGTATGTGATGGTAAAGCTACTTCGGTCCAATAAAGATCATGTTGGCAAGAGGGAAGGTAATGTGGACATGGACAGTAGGGCTGCCCCCCTCTGAATCAATTAATCGACTAATCGGTCGTTTTCTTCTCTATCGTATGGGGACTATCTCTCCACCGTTACATAATCCATATGTACGGGGATGAGCCCTCTGAGGTCAGGTACGTCGATAGTTCTTTAAGACACACCGGCTAGCCCGGCCACGCCCTATAAAGCTGGCGTGGAATCACTGATCGTTTGATTGGAACGTTTGATTGGAACCGCCTCCGAGCGCCATACAGCTGGAGAGATAGTCTCTTCACTCAGAGAACCAAGGTTACAACATAACCGAGCGATCGTAGCCAACTGAGATTTATTAAGTCATTTTTAATGCTTTTTTGAAGCTGAATTACTTTTTTTTATGAAACTTATGAGCACATCTATGTTAAACACAGAATTTAAAGTGGCGCTTGATGATTCTTTGTGGAGAAACTCAGATTTTACAGATCTGACGATTAAATCAACTAATCGATGAGTCGACAGAACCGTATGAGTGTCAGTCGATTCAAAATGTCTTTAATCTAGGACAGCCCTAGTGGATGGAAGATTGAAAAGTCTTTGTCCATGCTTTTAAGTGGTGTGGCTCTCCATCCAGCTGTATCACAAATTTATTATTGAATAGGACCTTGTTTCATCTTTACAGTCTGCCTTGGTCTTAACCAACTCCTGAGAAAATGATCTGGCTCTTTAACTGCTAAAATTTCCACTTTCTTCACCAGCCAGTTGATTACGTTGTCTGAGCTTATTTTCTGAAAGCGGCTGCCTGCTGCTGAACATGAGCATGATGAGAGTGCTGGGACTGAATCATTCAGAAATGCAGGATTACCCAATAAATGAGCCACAAGTCACTAAACAGCTCTGTAAACATAATTAACAATATCCATTACGTTTGTTATTCCAATGTTAATATAGGAAATATTCCTTATTCTTTTCATCAGAATAAAGCATAGAAAATCTGCTTAGAAATATAGGAACTATTGGATAGGATAGAACAAAATAAGGCAATTCTGCTAAATAAAACATAATGTTCACTATTAATGTCACTTGTTTTCATTTTAAACAAATAATTTTATATCCAAATACAATACACATGTTCTATAGGCTCAGTCTGCCACTTTTTTAAAGAAACTATTCCAGTGCTGGTTCCATGTTATCAGAATTTTAGATAGTCACCATTGAAACATTAATTGGTCGAGTGACAGTACTCTGATCCAATGGAAATCATAATTGTCAGATTGACAGAACTCTAGCCTAATGGTTTGGAGGGGGGAGGTGCGCCAGGGGGCCCAATCATATTCCAGGGTGGGGGGGGGCTTTCTAGCGCGGGACATGAACCCTGGTCTCCTGGGTGAAAGTCCTGTGTTGTTTGACCCATCCACCACCCCAACCTACAGATTTTGGGTCTTTCACACTACTACCGTTGTCGCTCTTAATACTATGTCATCTTACAGCGCCCCGGTCGAGCTGCTGCTCTGCCCGGTGCGTTCCATACAGACGCTAAAGGTGGATTTTTGCATCAGCATCTGACACTGAGAGACACTGACCAAGGGTCAGTAGTTGACGAGTTGGGAATGACAATGGGTTGAAATATTGTCTAATGAAAGTGACAGTATTACTCATATGATACAGCTTTAAATACTTGATATACATGCAGGAGAAAATTAATAACTACAGTTGTGTGTGTGTGTCTGTGTGTGTGACTGAAGGGAACCGTTGTAAAAACCCTCCCCTCCATAAAAGAGGGGTAAATAAATCCTTTAAAGACCTGCATAATAAGACAGAGGGCCACAACTGTGACTCATTACTGTTACCATCCTGTCACAGCAGCCTGTCTCAGTGTACCGCTGCAGCTCATTAACCCCCCTCACATCTCCACTGCACCTCTCCAGCTGATTCTCTCTGGTTTGGCTACGAAGCAGCAAAAACACACAGATTGCGGCCCGAAATGCCGGTGCATAATACGTACACACACAGCTGTGCATCCACACTCTTCATATTAATAGCTTTGTCTACGCTTGCAGTTGCCATTTTGAAAGAAATCAAATCAACATTTGGACACTGTACTTACACTCACCTAAAGGAATATTAGGAACACCTTTTAAATTTCACATTAAGGAAATGATCTAATCAACCAATCACATGGCAGCTGCTTCAATGCATTTAGGGGTGTCGTCCAGGTCTAGACCACCACCTGAACCCCAAACTGAATGTCAGAATGGGAAAGAAAGGTGATCTAAGCTACTTTGAGCGTGGCGTGGTTGCTGGTGCCAGACGAGCTGGTCTGAGTATTACGCAATCTGCTCAGTTACTGGGATTTTCATGCACAACCATTTCTAGGGTTTACAAAGAATGGTCTGAAAAAGGAAAAACATCCAGGATGCTGCAGTCCTGGGGGGGCGAAAATGCCTCGTTGATGCTAGAGGTCAGACGAGAATGGGCCGAGTGATTCAAGCTGATAGAAGATCAACTTTGACTCATATAACCACTCGTTACAACCGAGGTATGCAGCAAAGCATTTGTGAAGCCACAACAGGCACAACCTTGAGGCGGATGGGCTACATCAGCAGAAGACCCCACCGGGTACCACTCATCTCCACTAAAAATAGGAACATGAGGCTACAATTTGCATGAGCACACCAAAATTGGATAGTTGAAGACTGTAAAAATGTTGCCTGGTCTGATGAGTCTCGATTTCTGTTGAGACATTCAGATGGTAGAGTCAGAATTTGGCATAAACAGAATGAGAACATGGATCCGTCATGCCTTGTTACCACAGGGCAGGCTGGTGGTGGGGGTGGTGTAATGGTGTGGGGGATCCCTTTTGCCTTCAGAACTGCCTTAATTATTTGTGCCATTGATTCAACAAGGGGCTGAAAGCATTCTTTAGAAATGTTGGCCCATATTAATAGGATAAGGTCAAACACGGTATTAGTATGGTGTTCCTAATAATCCTTTAGGTGAGTGTATTGTGAAAGGGTAGTGTGTTTTATTTGTTCAGGTTAGGGCTAAAAACTGATGATACCTTCATGATCTATTTCTTAATCAGTCATTTAGTATATGAAATGTTGAAGCATCCATCATTATCTCACATTAGCCCAAGGGGACGTCTTCAAACAGCTTCTTTCGTCCAACCAAAAGTCCAAAAGCCAAAGATATTCAATTTCCAGTTATACAAAAACACAGATTGGCAAGCGATTCGCATTTCCACTTGATAAATGGCTTGTACGATGAATCCATTATCAAAATGGTGAAATGCGCGTCCGGTATGAATGGCCAGGCGCACGATCAGGCACTAACCTACGCTTCGCGGGCCATACACGACACTTACGCGCCCGGTGTGTTTTCACTGTTAGTATTCACCGCAGTGAATGAAGTTAGCCCTGGCGTAGGCGTCTGTGACCACGTTACACGTGTTTCACCACACAGATGGATTTAAAAAAAACATATTCATTAAAGCCGTGATGGATATCAGCTGTAAAACGGTCTCTTAGCACAGATTCAGTCACTTTTATGAGTTGAGAGCAAACTGCAGAGTTATAACGCAGGAACCAGAAGGCCGAATTACATTCAATGTGAACGCATACTGTCACATTGTTCATTCATCCGCCTGTCCTCGGGGCCTCAGTGTCACCTTTTGTGTAAAATAGATTTCACAGTTTCTTTCTTCATACACCTCTCTCTCTCGCCTCTCCCTCTAGCTTTCTCTCTATTTTTTCTCCCACATACTGTTCCCCTTCTGTTCTCTTTTCTTCTCCCCTCTCTCTCTCTCTCCTCATTAGGTTTGTGGAACTCTCTTAATGCAGCATGACTGTATAAACAGAGCTTGCATAAAGTAATGGGCCACTGCAAACTCATCTACTCCCTCGATGCCTTTTCTTTTCCTCTGTACATGTTCATTTCATCGCACGCCTCTCATAATGGGGGGGGGGGGGTGGTGGTGATGGCGCAGTGGATATGACACATGCCTTTGGTGTGAGAGACTTGGGTTCGATTCCCACTGTGTTACATCAACCACTGTCTCCCTGAGCAAGACACTTAACCCCTGGTTGCTCCAGAGGTGTGTGACCTCTGACATATATAGCAATTGTAAGTCGCTATGGATAAAAGGACCCCCCACATTAAACATCGGGTGACGTTGTTCTTTTCCCAAATGGAAATGATGCGGAGTAATTAATGAATTAGTCATGACAAAAAAGTTTGCTAGTTTAGTAATATAATGTAACGTTACCTAGCTTGTTTAATAGGTTGTTGGATAGAAATGCACCCACTACAACTAACGTTACCACGGCGATAAGCCTAACGTTATGTGTGTGAACTGATATTAGGGTTAATATTGAAGATCTACAGTTGTGTTTTGTTCAATATGATGTTAAGTGGCTGATCAGTGGGTTTGCTGCAGACAGTGTGGGTCATGTGGCTGTCAGGGTTAGCAGATGAGCTTTACCAGTGGCTCACTTATTAACATTATGATCAGCTAATGTGTACAAGTCATTGTATTTCTTATAAGGGGACACTTTTTCAAAATAAGAAATACACACGCACACATGTTCAGGTCCTTTACATGCACTAATGGAGAGATGTCAGAGTGAGTGGGCTGCGAATGCTGAAAAGGCTAAAGAGCACCTTGGCAGTGCCCAGGAGGTAAACTGGCATCTCTCCAGCTACCAGATATTCCTCCTCTGAACACACACATCGCACGACACTCCCTCGCCCATGTCTTTTTATCTCTCACGTCACGCATCTTTCTTCCCTTCATCTCCTCCGTCTCTGTACTGTATGTCACACCCTCCCCCTCTCTCTCTCTCTCTCACACTCTCTCTGACATGAGAAGTCCATTCCTTTGTCTCTCCGTCGGCTAACTCTGTGCTCTGTGACAGTCGGTCTGCGGACGCCCACTATCAGCTGCACGATGCTACTGTAGTAGAGTGTGTGTTTGTGTGTGTGTGTGAGAGAAAGAGAGAGAAAAAAGGCAGGGTTAGTTTGGTTCTAAGTTTGTTATAGCGCTTAAAATATCCGTACATATTTATATGTAATGTTAAATTCTCCTATTTCTTTTCATTTTTTATTAGAACGTATTCACGTTTTTATTTTACTTTTTGTTTCATATTGCTTCATAACTTTCATTTTCATATTTGCAATACAACTAGATTGATATAGTTAATATAAATCAATAATGGTCTATTGTGTTCTGTCCGAATATTTGGACCAATTG
Source organism: Perca fluviatilis (assembly GCF_010015445.1). Lineage (NCBI taxonomy): Eukaryota > Metazoa > Chordata > Actinopteri > Perciformes > Percidae > Perca > Perca fluviatilis. The sequence continues at coordinate 10,859,008 of NC_053113.1, forward strand.
TATGTTGATGCTTTGGCAACACTGTTATTGAAACTTTCATACCAATAAAGCCCCTTGAATTGGATTGCGAGAGAGAGAGAGAGAGAGAGAGAGAGAGAGAGAGAGAGAGAGAGAGAGAGAGTGTAAGTGATGTGTGTCTCTGCTGGTTGGTCTGACTGCCCTCTGTGTGTATCGGTCTGTGTGCTCCTGTGTATGTGTGAGTCAGGGTAAGTGGTGCATGCCTCAGGTGTGTTTGGAGAGCAGCCATGCGTGCATGCATCAATATGTGTGAGTTTGTGTCTTTGCATATGTGTTTGTGTGTGCGGTTATATATATATATATATATATATATATATATATATATATATATGTGTGTGTGTGTGTGTGTGTGTGTGTGTGTGTGTGTGTGTGTGTGTGTTTCAGATTGATTCTGTGTTGATTTCTGCCATATCTTCTTCATAAATGATTCAAAGGACTCTGAATAGGAAATTGTCTCTCTGACCTGCCCAATTTCTCCATCTCTAAAGCCTTCTCTTTCTCAAGCATACACACACACACACACACACACACACACACACACACACACACACACACACACAAACACGAACACAAACTCTCCATCTCCCTTGACCTATTCCACTTGTGTGTGTATAAATGTATTTGTGGAGTGAGTGAGTGTCTGTGTGTGTGTGTGTGCGTGTGCGTGTGCGTGTGCGTGTGCGCAGCTGAACAGAGAGATGGCCGGAAGGCTGTGGCCAGATCAGATTGAGTTGGCGGTGCAGAGCAGAGAGCAGCGATCAGGAGGAGATGCTCAGCCTTAATCTGATTGCGGCTCCAAACTCTGCACACTCGACTGATAGAGAAAAACACACACACACACACACACACACACACACACACACACGCACACACGCACACACGCACACACGCACACATGTCCAAATCCATGAAACTTAATGAGCTGGTCTCATTGGTCGCTTTTAATAGGAAATAGGGAAATACAGTATACGCCTAATATATGTCGCTCCATTATATTTATCTGACAGCTGAAGTTAGTTTGCAGATTGAAGATTTGCCATAAAAACCAATGACTATCTCAAAATACAATCCGACTAGAACTAGAACCGTAAGCCAAAAACATCCGAATAACATTTGCAACAACTGAAAATCAGCAAATCCTCACATTTGAGAAGCTGAAACTGTTTTTTGTTTTTACCCGGAGGATCACGGCTGTCACAGGTCTGTTGGTGAATCCCAGCACCAGTGCTCTTTATAAAGGCTGAGTCTTTGTAAGCATCTTATCAGAATAAAAGTCCATTCATCATCATTTTAGTTTGTTCTCTAGCTTGACTTATATCCCTGGAGATCAGACATTCTGTAATACTGCATTACTGAAAGAGCACAGGAATGGTTTGGGAAATTTGGAGAAAAATGAGAGCTGAATCAGATTTGTGGTCGATTGCGTAGTAAATCATTTTGGTTCGGATACCCTCTATCTCAAGTACAACGTACCATTCAAATACCACGTCGGTGTAACGTACTGTGGCAATAAACTGCTTTGAGTGACACTAAACCCAAAGGTCAGATCGAGACAATGAATATATTTTCTGTTCTAATGAGACTGTGGGTGGGTCCCTGAGAAATAAACATGTGTCCTGCCTGGATCACTATGAATAATGGAAGACCTGCTTCAGGGATTGAAACTGAAATGGCTTCGAAAATAAGATGCAACATGGCGAGCATCAGTTTTGCTGAAAGTCATAATTTCACTTATAATGCAGTAATATAATACACTTATGTCAGTGATTGATTGCTTGATTTATTAGACAGTAACAGAAATAAATGCATAACAAGATGCCAACACAGTGACATTGTACATTTATCAGAACTGTTGAGGATAACACAAGAAAGTTACAAACTTATTTCCATTGTGGTCCTCATTGTAGTCTGACAAAGATGTCCAGGCAAGCTACAGATGACTAAAAGGTACCTTATGTACCTCATCCACATCCACATCAGTGTTGTGTCTTTAAAAGAGGGCGGGGTTAGCTGATAGACAGGGCCAGACTAGTCTCGCTTTTCTAGACCATCCACACGGTGCAGAGCGGAGGAAGGTCTGGCTAGTCCACACAGCATTCCGGTATGGGAGAAAAACGTGCTCTGGTTTGTTGGCATTTCTTTAAACCAATCGCAATCGTCGAGGGCAGCGCTAAGCTCTGCAGAGAGGAAACGGAAAAATACATGCATCCGGCGGAATATCCTGCGGCACCGGAGCGATCCCGGAAGTAGAACGTCGAGGCTATAGACCAGGGCCGGACTGACACGTCACATGAGAGGGAGTGGTGTTGATCTGATTTAACCCAGCCAAACGCATAATGGAACAGCGGCTGGGTGAGTCAGCTTAACACAGCACAACCTCTCTTAGGTAGGAAAGTATACAATCATCCAGGTCTAATTTTTTTTTTTTTTTTTATGAGAAATGCATCACGTAGGGAGAGGAGACCAACACGATTAATGTTACGAGCTAGGTTAGCCTTTAGTAGCTGTGTTCCTTTGTTCTACGAGCCCGGGTTAGCCCAGCTGTGTAACACTAGATATATTAGTATCGGTAAACTCTGAGCTGAAAATGAAACGATAAATTATATATGAACGAGAGCGACAGAAGCTCTGAATGACCTTGTGTCAACATATTTCGTCATTTTTTATTTCTTTTCATAAATCAATGCCTCCCTATAACCGCTACCATGAATTCGATTCAAGTTCCTGAAGGAAACATTTTTTGATACCAATTTTGTAAAATCCACTTTAACAAAAATAAATCACAACATTATGGTACAAATCTTTTTTTTTCCAGCTACATTACACCGGTGTGACGCAAACTATATTCAAGCTTCTCAAAACACACACACACACACAAATGTGAGCTATGTCTTTTTCCTGCATGCCTCTACAACGTGTAATGTTAGACAGCCAATCAGCAGCATTATTAGATATTGGTAGAAACATTCTGCATGCTTATTGGCACACTGACTAGATTAACTCATTAGGTATTGAAATTGGGTCCTGAATGAAAAGGGATTTTTGGTTCTCGATACTATGGGAGCTATTCGGTCGGTGTCTGAAAGTATTGATGTTCGGTACGTAGTCCTATGTGCTGCCCCTTCCCCGGAGGGGTAGAGAGGAGCTGTGGACTGAAATCTAGCGAGAAAGTCCCCAAGTTGGCAACACTGTCCCAGTGTTCGAACTATACCGTGGCCTTCGGGGGAGCCCACTTTTTTTCCACGCGGGGGGGGGGGTCATGCGCTTGCGACTTACATTGACTTACAAAGATACATAACAGCTACGAGTGTATGCACTACAGGATTTACCCTATCATACTTTATCGACAGGAACTGATAGGTCAAACTGCAAACAGCCAGCCACAAATAGTCTATAAACAAAGCATCAGGCTGTTTTTGAGATTTCACAAGGACAACGGTTAAAGTTACTCAGGCTACCGAAGAATACCATAATTCCTCCGTTCAATTAGACCTCGCACCCGACGCAGCCCAAGCTTCCATCCTTAACAAACAGCCATTTTTATGGGCTCTTCCAGTCTCTCCACTGCTGGCTGTTCCAATTTAACGGGAGAGAGAGGAGCAAGATGGGGTTAGGATCATCTTCAGCCAGAGAGGACATTATTTCTTCAGCTTCTTGCGTTGTCACCCCGGTGGGAGGTGTGCTAACAGGGCTTGCAACAGGTGAATTAGTCGTGCTATTAACATCATCGCTACACAATTTCTTAGTAAAACCAAAATTAATTAAACTGCCTTGTTTTCTTTTTGCCATGGCTATATGATGCTTACTGCAGAATGGATTTCAAGGATTTTGCGCGCCGATTAATGGCCTCCAACGTTAATATTTTTTCTACGAATCTTTGAGTTAACGTAGTAAACATGAGTTGAATTTGCGCTGCAGCGCCGCCACGCCTTGATGCTCATAACAAGAATAGCATGTATAGTTATCTTTTTTGAAGTGAATTAGGTTCAAATCACCGACACGCATGAATATTTTTGCAGTTTTACACATAATAATCCACGATGATCACATTACACAAAACTGAAATTGCACGTCAAAAAGACACCAAGACCCAAAATTTCACAAATCACGTTTTCAGGGATTTCTTATTAAGGGGAGCCGAGCTCCCCCTAGCTCCCCCGTACTGTCCACAACATTACGGCTGCTGTCATGTTTTTGAATTTTGAAGTCCTCCTGTTTTCTTAATTATGCCTGTGTCTAACTCTGCTGTCATTTCAGACCGTGCCACTTCCATCTGCCTGCCCTTCCATCACTTGATTCACTTCACCTGCTTATCCTCCCCAGTCATCTGTTCCCCATTCACTCATTAGCTTCCTAGTATATCCACGAGTGCTCTGCCAGGTTGTTTCAGTGCTTTCCAGTGTCTTGTTTGTCTAAACCTAGTTTTTGACCCTGTTCACGCTTTTCGGACTTCGCCTCATGCCTTACCCTTTTTTGTACTTTTGACTGCCTGGAATTTGCATCAAGAAAAGAACAGTTTGCCTCTACCTTTTTGCCTTGTGCTTTTGGGCTCCTTGGTCTCCGATCCCTGACTGCTGCAGCTTTCTGATTTCCCCAACTATGGAGCGAAATCACAAAACGCATGAAAAAAAACGAGTGGCGATTAACGGAATTAGCTTTAACTCGCTAATGACACGTTCATTTTGACAGCCCTAGTTTCTACTGGATTTTCACAATGTAAAACGGGAGACCCATCGCCACAGTTCTGTCTTTGACTAAAGCCGAGCCTCCTGCAGAGCCAGGTGTCCGTCTGTGTTCAGTGCCGGATGTCCCGCTGGGTTTCAAGTCCTGTCAGAGATCCTGGAGTGAGGGAGGCAGCATGTTTCAGCTAAAAGGGCCGAAATAGGCTACTTCTGTCCACCGGAGAATCACAAGGTGCAGACGAGGAGGGAGTCTTAGCATCCACAGGGGATGATAGGACGAATAGTTTGATTTTAGGAGAGGAGAGAAGACAGCTGAGGCTGGATGGTGATGGGGAGGGGAAAGAAATTCAAAAAGGCACATGTTTTTCTTGGAAACTAATGGTGTGTGTCACATTTAAATTTAAAAGCATGTTACCAAAACAGGCCCACACTTGCTTGTGAAAGCCTGCGGGAGGGTGCAGAAACATTAAGAGTGCATTGCTGCCCATATTTTAGCTTAATATGCCATATGGTAGGCTGTTTCTCCTCTGCCATTACACCCTGATAAATACCGCCATCGCAAAAATACATCGGTTATACAATGTTGTTGAAGTGTTTCCCATTTATTTTATTTGAAAATGGGGGCTTTTAATTCATCATTATCATATTAGTGCCATTTTTCACTCCTTGCCGCAGCCACCTGTTTCACAGCCTCACTGTTGACTGATTGTCTCCACGCACTTGGTCCGTTTTGTCCGTTTATACCGCATAAAGTATGAATGATTAGGATTGGGCATCGAGAACCAGTTCCAACTTGGAACCATTTCAAAAATTACGTTTCTAATGATTCTAAATTGTTGTTGTCCGAAACCTTAGCATGAAACCAATAGTACGCAAATTGCATTACATTTCCTGTAAAATATTACAGTATGCAATACTGGACACTACACTGGCAAAAGTATCCCACAATGCAATGCGGTAGTAACAACAACATTCGAAACAGACAGACAGAAACCAAAGAGCTCTGCAACGTCAACGATTTTTTTACATATCGTCTCAAATTCACCATTTAAAGGTATTTGATGTACCCTGATACCCAAGTATTTTACATCAACATTGTCAGAACAAACTCAGCTTTCTTTGTATTGAGGCTAGCTATGTTATTTCTAGGCAATTTGGTTGAAAGAAACCCATATTTCTGATATAGAAACTTTAACAAATGGGTCGAATTTGACCCGAGGACAACAGAAGGGTTATGTTACTTGTGTTGTTGTAGAGTTTCCCATTTATTTCATCATTATCATATTATTGTCATTTTTCACTCCTTGCCGCAGCCACATATCCATTCCCAGCCTCACTGTTGACTGATGGAGTTACTCTGGACTGAAACATGAACAAATTTAGGTTCAGGCCTGACTCAGGTGCAACGGTGTCCTAATCTACGCGTGAAAAGATCAAAAGCAGCAACGACATTGACTTGTGTTGACCTGCTCAGCACACAGAGCAGTGCTACAGATGTTCTCTTCATATAGTGTAAAAGTACAAGGTACAAGAGTGAGGAGAAAAGAGGGAGGGGGAAAGGGAGGGTGCGTCGCGGCAGACACGATTCAAGGTGAAGTTTTAAAAGGAAACCACTGTAGAGAAAATAGGTGACCCCTGTTTCCCCTGCTTTCATCCCCTAGAATAAACTAGAACAAGCACACATCATCTGCCCTGGAAGCTGTAGTTAGTTTCCACGGTACACTCAATAATATGGGGCCGCAACTAACAATTATTTTCATTGACGATTAATCGGTCAACGCTAAACAAAGACAATACTAAACATTAAGGTTTTTCTTCACTTTCCCAGTTTATTAGTGGTTATCGTATAAAGACAAAGACTCAAGTCAATTTGTTATAATTTATCCTAATGTACAATGCAACATTATGAACAGTGTCATAGATGGTTTAAAGTTCATACTGAAAGTGGAGGCTGTACTTTAAAAATCATTATCAAATCTAACTGCAATAATGAGACAGTGGTTTCTATCAGTAATTTGTCTGACCGCATTCATTTTTTGGGAACCCTCATTTCTACTGTATCACAGAGATGAGTCTGTACATTTGTATTTTTTTTTTTCTGATGAGACATTTTATGCAAACACTAACAGAACAATAATATATACAGTATTTATTATAGGACATTTTTTATTTTTTTATTTACTTATTTACTTGCCCTGGGCAGCCCTTATTGTAGAACCCTGCTGGAGTACAATGAAATATTTTTTTGAAAAATAAAGGTAAGTCATGTATAGAAGGATAATACAATTTAGTACAATTAAGAATGTAAGTGTAAGAATGGGATTCTTTTGTTGTGGGCTTTTACCAAGACAGGAGAGCATGATTTAAGGAGCCCGAGGCTTCGTGTGACAGCGAGTTCATTCTATTTGTGTCCCGAGTTGGATGTACGTAGAAGAAATCCAGGCCTGCAGGCATCTCTACAGGAGCTGAGCCTCCATCAGATAAATCCTTCTGCTTATTGGAAGATCCCTACGCTCCCCTCCAGCCTCACCTGGATCTGCACACAACAGCTGCACTCAAACAACAAAAGAACTGGCCTTTTTCTACTCTCTCTCTGGCAATAATTTTCCTCTGCCCCCCTTCGAGTGGAAAATCATACAACAGGGTCATCTGTGGAGCCAACCCGTTCTCACTCCCTACTCGGAAATCACTGACTCTTGGTCAGTGTCTCTCACCCTCACCCTTTAGCGTCCACACCGCATTCCGGGATGGGAGAAAAACGTGCTCTGGTTTATTGGCATTTCTTTAAACCTATCAAAATCGTCTTGGGCGGCGCTAAGCACCGGACACAATGGCGGACATTGTACAGAAAACTCCCATTGGACAGTCTAGCTAGCTGTCTGGATTTGCCCTGCAGAGATCTGAGGAGTTAACCATAGTCCTCAGAAATCCACCGGAGGTTAGAACAACACAAAGACGGAGGAAGGAAACGGACATCCAGCCGAAATGAGGGACATCTGGCGGAATTTCTGGCGGCACCTGAACAATCTCTGAAATGAGTGAACACAATTGTTTTCTGCAGGTATTTTATAGATCTCAACATTGCCTATTTTTGACAGGCACACACCCACCTCTTCTTAATATGGGGGGGGGGGGACATATCCACTGCATCCCCCCCCCGAAATCTACGCCTGTGACCAGAGAAAAGCAAAGGGCACAGCAGCATTTGTCTGACAGCCGGTGTGAAATTTCCCACCCTGGTTTGCATACAATGCTTTTTATCCTCATGCAGACAAACCCGTTTGTCACAGCTTGACAACATTACAATCATCCTCAGAGCGCTGACAGGATTACCGTATTCACCGCTCTGCTCCGACAGCCACGTCACGCCACTTTGTGATATTATATGAGATCAAACTCTGGGGTAATACAAACAGAGGATATCAAATGTGGGTTTGGCAACTGTTGCCGAAGAAGTACTGGATACTTACGCAGCGCTCTGTGTCGGCTGCTGGAATCTTAGTTACAGTTTTATGGAATTAGTTTTGTGCCGTTTTTTTAAGTCCAAGCAAAACTTCTCATGCAAATTTGCATACATGTCTTTTTTTTGTTACAAGTTTTAAGTTTATACATTTGAGATGACAACTTTTTTGCAGAGGTGGAAAGTAAAAAATTACAATTACTTACGCTACTGTAGCTAATTTGTAAATTCTATTGTATTGTTATACTGTTTACTTAACAGATTTTTTTTTTTTTATTTCTTACTGTCCTTTCTGTTTTTATTCTTTATATGTTAAGGGAGCGTTGTACTTTGAGAGCAAAGATTAGCTGGAGTCAAATTCCTTGTTTGTTTACACAAAACTGGCCAATAAAGCCGATTCTGATTCTGAAGTAGTTTTGAAAGTAGTTTGAAAAATGTGTAATTTGACTTTTACTTAAAGCTTTAGTGCGTAACTTTATGATATTAATGAACGTATGTTACATTCATGCCATTGCCGAATTAGTTGCTACAAAGCTAATCAAGACTATCAGCTCCACACAACTCCCTCTGGATCTCTCAGTGGGACTATGTTCAGAAGATTGTGGCGTCCGGTGACTTTCGCGCGCAGAAACTCGAGTGAAGATAATGAGCTCTTCTGAAGAGTCCATCATGTTTTTTTTAATCCTCCGTGTCCTCCTTGGATACTAGCAACTGTGTGTGTGTGTGTGTGTGTGTGTGTGGGGGGGGGGTGCGCTATCACGGAAGGCTTGTATCATGTGGATATGCCTCAAGTTGGAGTATTGTGATGTATATATGTGTATAGTGCAGAATGTGTGATTTCAGACACAACCAGAATTTGCTCTTTTCACTTCTTCTCTTCATTCAAACTCTCTCTCTCTCTCTCTCTCTCTCTCTCTCTCTCTCTCTCTCTCTCTCTCTCTGTCCGTCCCCTGTGTTTCACTTCCTCTCTCCTTCTCAAGTTTCTGCTTCCCATCTATTCTCACTTTTTTCTTTTTTTTCTTTCCCGGCAACCTCCTTTAAACTTCCTTCCTCTCCTCTCTACACCGTTATCCTCCTTTCTCCATCTGAGTCCTTTCCTCAGTGCTTGCCTGAGCCTGGGCTCTGCAGGCGCCTCGCGGCGTTCCTTCTCTCAGCTGACAGGAGGTGACGGAGAGCAGAAAGAGGGAAAGAAAGTACGAGTGGGGGGGGGGCGGAGGAAGGGAGGGAGGTAGGGAGGGAGGCAAAGGGTTGACAGTTATGGCAGGAACAATGAAACCAAAGAGAGAGATGACACGAGGAAAGAGCTGATTCTAAAAAAAAGACCAGATCTTCAATGATTCTGCTCGTCCTCTCCATCACAATTTCAGAAGCAGTAGCAGCGAGTCAAACGGTAGATTTCTGCAGCCGAAAATCAGAACTGCATACACAGCAAATAATTTGTGCCTACAGCAATTAGACTGCGCAATGAAAAGACTGAAACTGGCATTGGCAATTTATGCCCGACCTTATACAGAATGACCTTTCAAGCGATTCCACTGTCGCGGACTAATTACCAATATCGGAATGAAATCCTGAGAGTGTTGCTAGAGTCGGGACGCTCCCGTTGTCTCCATCGTTTTTGGAAGATCCCCTTCTTAACGTTAGATGTGAGATGGTTGTATTTAGATGGGAGACGGTGTCGGACTTTAGTCTGTTTAAAGTCTGTTCAGAGTCTTTTAGAGTATGGTAGGCATAGCTGCATCTTTGCAGAATAAGGCTAATAAGCTTTTTTTTAAACGGCACTTTTTTTCTGCAGCTTAGAGCGTCTTTTTGAAGTTGAAAAAAGTTCAAATTTTCTGGAGAAAAAAACCCCGTCCTACGTCAAGTGCTTTTTTGACAGCCAACCAATAACAAGCGGAGTAGCCGTCGTTTCCATAACAAAAAAGAAAAAAAATATGGACTCGGAGCACAGCGAGTTATACGATATGACCGGGTGCTCCCTGTACAGGGAACTCGCTTTGTTTTATCTAACGTTAGTACCTCTCTCTCTCTCTCTCTCTCTCTCTCTCTCTCGCTCTCTTTTTCCTCTAGCTCACTCCACCAATTTCTTTTATCTAACGTTAGCACCACTCTCTCTCTGTTCTTTCTCTAGCCAACTCCACCGCTTTGTTTATCTAATTTTAGCACTGCTCCACATAGCGCTCTGGGATACTGTAGCAGTAGCTGTTGTTATAGCAACAAAAGATGCTCTCGGCTAGCCTGACACGCCAGACCCACATCCAGATGTTGGGTCTGGGAACCCACCGTTGGCAGGGCTCAATCCGAGGGGCGGGATAAACGGTTGTCTTTCAAATTCCCTCTGCACGCAATAGGATAGCGCTACAACCAACCAGAGCAACGAAGAAGGAAGAGAAGCTAGTTGATAGATTAAACTTTTGCCGTATCCGGTTGGCAGAACTCCGAACACATCTTCCTTTTTTAAGAATGACTTCAGTGCCATTCTTTGTTCTTTTCTCAAAGAAAAGCTAAACTCCAAGTCTTCCAGAAGACCGCTGTTCCCAGCAGCAGCAGCCATAAGCCCGCCCACTGACTCTATACACGATGTGATTGGCCTGACCAGAATTTCTTTTTTCCAGCTCGCAAGTCAACGGAGTGCCTAGACCCCCCTGGCTGCAAATTACATTTGCTGCCGCTAGGGTGCGTCTAGATTTCTAGGCTAGCTCTCGGCTGCTTTTTGGAACCAAAATGCTGGCATCTTTTTTTTTTTTTTTTTTTTTTAAACTACAAAAGCGTCCTAGTCAACTTTATCTTGTCAAAAAAAGACGCCAAGTGTGAAGATAGCCTAATGCAACTCTCTGGCACTTTAACTTCTCCTTTATCACTGCGAATATCACACTTTAGATACTATTTTTTATTGTTGGTTATGAATTGCTTATTTTGCTAGTGTTGTATATTGTACTGTGCTTACTGACTTTTTCTTTTGTGGCGATGTGTAAGACCACATGAATTTCCCCTTGTGGGATAATAAAGTTTAATTTGATTCTGGGAGACAGCAGGATGTTGCCTGATGCTGAGATACAGAATCGTCAAAAACGATCGTCTCATGGAGTTGCGAGGAAGAGAAGGACGATTGGAGATGGAAAAAGGGATGATAGAGGAGAGAAGAGGAATGGAGGCAAGGCAAATGACAGGTGAGGGGGGTTAAAAAGAAAATGAGAGGAGAGAGAGGCAACCGGTAAAGAGGCTGAAATCGACTGGCCCTCAACTAGAATCAGGAGACGTTTTCACTAAATATGAAATTGGTGACTCGCCCACCTCAACGCTTCAAATTGATTTTGCGAGGCAGAAAATGTGTGTATGCGCATCAACTCTCCCTCGCTAAACAGCTCTCTGCGTTCGCGCCGCGCGTTCCATTAAGTCATTAAGTGATTTTCTTGTTTAAATGCCAGCACGGCTCGAGTGGAAATGAGAAGAAGAGGGAGAGGGGGAGAGGGGGAGAGAGGGATAGAGAGGGAGAGAGGAGGTATAGAGATACGAGTGGGTCGGTCAACCAGAGCCGAGGAAGACAAAGGAAGGAGGAGAGGATAATCTGGGTTAAAAAGAAAATAAAAAAAAAAATCAGACAATGTGAGGTATTTTATGGGCAAAAAGAAAAGGAAGAATCAGGAAAGGATTTTTAATTTTTTTTAAGATGTGAGGAAAACTAGTTTTAACCCTATATAGCGTGATAAGAACATCCAAATAGCCAGTCCAAATGAATAAGCTAAGCCCCGCCTCCCAGAGCCAGCAGGCACATGAGAAGAAATATGTTCAACATGTGTTTGAATGAATGTAAAAAGGTTTTGTAAGTAATTTTAAGTCTTTAGTATGTTTTTTTCTTTTCTTTTTCTAATAGCATAGAAGTGAGTAAAATCATTTAGCAACATTTGGTCACTTGGAGAGGTTTTGGAGAGGTTTTGGCACACCAGTGACACCTGTAATACCAAATACTGAAAACTTCCTAGCTCCCATTAGGTTAGGACTAGAGTTCTGAAACCTTATAGAGGTCTTGTTGACAAGGTGTAGAAGGTATGTTTTGTGGTCAGCATAGTGTGGCACAAAGTCTGTTTTAGTTGTTTTTTTTCTCCAAAAATTACGTTTTTTTAGACAGGACCAAAATAACTATTTTGAACCACGGTTTAACTGCTGTAGTGTATGTTGTGTTTTAATCACATGTTAATCAGGCACATTTTCATGAACTAGAAGAATTTTCCAGCTCGCTCCGTTAGTGGTGAAGGAGTTAGATAAGGCGAACAGATCCAGATCCAGAGTGGCTCTGGGCAGATCCAATACTTTTAAACTTCAACAGAGTACCCGCCTTCAAGGAAGTTAACACTTGTCAATGGAGAGTGGCCAGACTCTCTGGACCAATGAAATGGACCAGAGAGTCTGGTAGGACCAGGCTAATGTACCAGAGTCTGGTAGGACCAGGCTAGTGTACCAGAGTCTGGTAGGACCAGGCTAATGTACCAGAGTCTGGTAGGACCAGGCTAGTGTACCAGAGTCTGGTAGGACCAGGCTAATGGACCAGAGTCTGGTAGGACCAGGCTAATGGACCAGAGTCTGGTAGGACCAGGCTAGTGTACCAGAGTCTGGTAGGACCAAGCTAGTGTACCAGAGTCTGGTAGGACCAGGCTAATGGACCAGAGTCTGGTAGGACCAGGCTAGGCCTGCTTGGTTCTTTCAGGAAATTATTGTAAAAATGTACAAAGAATGTCTATGGCATTTCCTCTCTAACTGGGACATTTTGAGACTGATTGGCGGGTATCTACTATGGACGAAGTACACACAGAGATACACTAGATATAGCTAATTACGTTATGTAATATTGTACGTGGCCTTTTCTTTGCGGGGTGCAAATGTTCCACTAAAACAAATTCCTTCCCGACACGCCACCCGAGACGATTGTGATTGGTTTAAGTGTATATGCTCCTGTTGCCAGACCTTCCTCCGCGGCGCTGTGATAGATAGGTCTGGCAATGCGAGACTACAGCCAGCCGGAATCTGAAGAGCTCAATAATGACTACACGACTTGCACAACCATTCCACTGAGTCGTGTAGGAAGCCAGAACATTTTGTACGGTGATGGAGGGGTTTAGATGACAGATTTTCAAAAACATGAAAAAAAAAAAAAAAAAAAGCAGCAAGGGAAGACCAATGACAGTCCACCGAGCAGCGAATCATGTCTCAGTGAAGGAAAGCACTGTCAAACGCCTCTCACCACCGACTACAAATCCAATTCTACAAAGCTGTTGAGCTGCGAGTCAAGTGGATACTTGTTCTTCAGCTCACTGGAGTCCCGCAGTGCCTTCCTGAGTGTGCACACAACACTGCTGCTGTGGTTTGAGGTATAGTCCTGACATAATGTTGCCTGGGTCCAGACTAGGGATTCGACCGATACAGATTTTTCAAGACAATAAACGATAACCAATATTTGCAACCGATATGCACAGCGAAAATGAAAATCTTTAAAGGCAAAATTAAGATTTTGGAATGTTAGAAAATCCAACACAAAACTTTGTTTAGACGCTTTAAGGAAATATTTAATAAATTAGAAACTTTCAACATAATACCCAGTAAAAGAGAGTCAGATGTGGGCGGGACATCAAGTCAGACTCAGTGGTGAGTGAAATTGAGGCAGAGGGATGGACAAAGAGCAGTAGTGGAGCCAAAGTAGCACATTTTATAATTAACTTTATCGGTTATCAGGTATATAAAACACTGATACGATACCGAATCAGCCGATAATCTGTCCATTCCTAGTCCTAACCCTAACCCTAGTCCAGACCTTCCGTGATGTGGTCAAACGTACGCACCCATACTATATTTATTCCCACACTAGCCTTAAAAGGAAGTCCAGACTTCAAATGAAAATTGTAAAAGCTGGCACAAATCGTTGAGATCACAAATCATCAATCCCACAATACCTTAACGAAGCCTGTTCTCATGAACCATTCGTTCAAAAAGCTACGAAAAGTGAAGCACTGTAATCCGTAAGCATTCCACGTTTTTTTGTTGTTGCTGTATTCACTACACTGACGACCGCTCCACCCAGTTGACCAACTCGTCTGGCATCATGACATGAAGTAGCGGTTTATTGATTAAAAAACGCTCCAATCAGCGCAACAGGCCGTTCTAACGCCATTGTTAAGCTGCTTTATTATTGCCCGACTTTTTCATGTTTATACTTCGCTCCACTCTTCAAACCCCGGCTTTAAATGGCGTTAGAATTATGTGAATAAGTTGGCCTTTAGGGACTGGTTAGGGAAAATCAAATCCCCCTGCCCCACGCAAATTGGTCAGAGTGGGGGCAATGCAGGGATGGACACTAATATTTTGAAGCACTGGCCCCATTGGCCAACCAGCTCCTAAATTTGGTGGCCAAAGTACATTTTTGGTGGCCCAAACATAAACTTATAACAACAAAACCGAAAAGACAATTAAATGCAACTGAACACAGCCTCCTTAACTGTAAGACTTCCACACATTTTTTGTAAATATATATAGTCTCTCACAGTCTCTTACTTAAGTCTGTTTAGTATAAATAGTGGTATTGCATCAATATTGTAGGGCTGACTATTGGTGCTTTCACAAAATATTACACAATGACATTTTTGAAAAATAGTTTTTATGGATGTTATTGTGGATATAAAGACCAAGTAGCTAAATGTGTGTTCAGGCACCTGAGGGGTTCAGTCTGTGTGTACAAAGTCGAAATGTGAGAGAAACGTAGAGGACCAACTCCAGAAAAAGACCAAAAACAAGTTGGCGAGCGTGGGCGGCTGCTGTCCTCTGACTGGCTGAGGGGGTTTTGACACGCTGCTGCCGGAGAGAAACCAACAGTGCATCTTTTCACAGTGAAGACAGAATCAATTTTTAATGGAAGACAGGAGAGAGAGAAAAGGAAAGCAACGAGAGAGAAAAGGAGAGGCTCTAGCAGCAGAGCGTGGCCAATCGACAAAATGGTGACAGTGGAGGACACGCTGCTCGTCGCTACACCTCGCTCTAAAGGCCTCTTTCATTTCATTTTACTGGGTCACATTCACATCAAAGGCTCTCGGGCTGTTTGGGAGTGTGTGGGTGAGTGCTGTGTGTGGAGCAAGCTGAAAAGCATAGAGATGGCGGTGTGTGTGTGTGTGTGTGTGTGAGAGAGAAAGACAGAAAGGAAGACGTGTCATGATGTAGCAACACTAGCTTACATGTCTGTGTGTGTAATGCCTACCAAACACTAGAAGACTCTAGAGAGACTTTGAAAAGACTAAAGTCTGACACCATCTTACATCTAAAGACAACCATCTCACATCAAACGTTAAAGACTGTCATAACATGTAAAGACTGGAGATCTTCCAGGGTCACACATTGCAAGACTACAAGTAGATTGGTTTTGAAAGATTTAACCAAGCTAGCTACTGCTAGCGTTAGCTGGTAGCTTAAGGGAAAGTTTGGGGATTTTTCTGTTCCGTAGTACATGCTGACGAATGGCAGCATTAAGGCAAGGCAAGGCTGCTTTATTTGTATAGCACATTTCAGCAACAGGGCTTTACATAAAACATTAAAGAGCAGTTAAAAACAATAAAAAAATATAAAAACAGATAATATACAAGAATAAATGTCACCCAGAGGTTTGTGTTTATCCACCGGTAAAACTTCCGTTGCATGACACACTTCAGAAGGGTTGAAAATCAGCAACTTTCCCTCTTTAGTGCTTAGCGCGGCGCAACGGCAACCATAAACAACACTGGCTCTAGCCGTTCCCGTTTGGTCCTGGAGGGAGTTTTATGTTATGACCACCTCACACCAAACGATGGAGATGACGGGAGCGCCCCGACTCTAGCGAGACTCGTCATTTCATTCCAAAAATGTAGGAAGAGAGGGATCATAGTGAGAGGCTAAAAGAAGCAAACAGGCGGGAGAAAACCCGAAAAGTTTGGGCTCATTTCTAGGTGCCAAAAAAACAAAAAACAGACCGATAATCATATTGTATGCAATTTAAAGCTATAGTGCATAGTTTATGTCTCTCCCCCCATGATGAATTCTAAGTAATGACAACAATTCTGTCAGTGCATCCACATGACACCGTTCTTTTATATATTTACTTTCCTCATCCGACTACCCGATTAATCGATGGAGTAACATGAGAATACTAGATTACCAAAATGTGTGTGTGTGTGTGTGTTATATATAAACTGTATGAAGCAGGGTTATGACAGCATGCTCCAAGATCCCTCTCATCCTCCCACGCCAGGCTGACCGCTCATGACTCCAAACGTGACCTAGAAACAAGGTCATGTGTGCCCCTCACCCTGATCAGGACCGTCAACTGAATAATGAAGCCCAGCAGTTAATAATAACTTGAGATGTTGTTGTTTTCATGAATATGAACACAACAGGAAGTGTGTGATTCATGACCCTGTGAACCGCACATAACACAGCTCAACTGCGAAAATGAATGCGTGCATCGTTTTCCTCACTATGTATAAATAACCTTAGATCATTCGGGGTCGAGCACATGTGCCCTCGTCCAGTCACGCCTAGCTTCACACGCAAAACACATACGCACTCACTGCACATACGCAGCATGTAGTCACTCCACTAATGCAATTAAGCATCTTAAAGCAACACTTTGCTTTGACAAATACATTTTGTGAGATGCAGAATGTCTGCGTGCGCAGGATCTAACGTTCAATGGCAACAACTTGGACACATGAATGAATCTCTCGGTTCACTAATAAACCCCTGTGGGAACAATGACGCATGCATTCAGTTTGCAAGATTTACAACAAGTTCCAATACCTTTCAAATAACATTTTTGCAAAACTTGAAAATGTGATTTGTGGCGAACAATAGCGGTCAGGGTTAAAAGAAACTACTGTGACCGTCGGTCTCTAAACTATTTCAGAGTGATCATTTTTAACAGCCAGCACAGCAGATGTCTTTGCTGCACATTTATCAAACCATGTACGTTTGGTCGTGTTAAGAGCTGCATAGATAAATCAATTAAGTGTCAACTGTTACATTAATCACCGACTATTTTGCAAATCGATGAATCAATTTGAGTCATTTTTTTTTATGGAAAAAAATTCAAAATCCTTTGACTCCAGCTTGTTTACATGTTAATATTGTTCTAGTTTCTTCTCTCCTCTGTGACAGTAAACTGAATATCTTTGAGTTGTGGACACAACAAGACGTTTGAGGACGTCATCTTGGGCTTTTTGGGGAAACACTGATCCACATTTTTCACCATTTTCTGACATTTAATGAACCAAACAACCATGCATTAATCAAGAAAATAATCCATAGATTAATCAACGATGAAAATAATCGTCAGTCGCAGCCCTAGTTCTGTTTAATAAATCTCAAATCGTTGTGAACTTGGGCACATAAATCCTATTTCCATTCAATCACCTAGGCAATAACGGGCAAATTTACAACAATCTATGACTGTTTGCATATCAGTACTTCACTACAGTACGCCTGCTCCAGCAGTCGCAAAAAAGAGCGAGCTCATACGTGTCGCCCGAACACGTCTGAAGGTAAAAGTGTTTGCAGCTGATCCCAACGATGGCCGGGTGGTCTGTTCCCCTCAGTTTTCAAGTTTGATCCAATGTGTTGCTCGGTTTTCTTTTCCTTTTATTGATCTGTTTTTTTTGTGTTAAGATCTTAACTCTAATAGTGCTAATAATAAAATATCTTGTTTTAAATATTGTCCTGTGTTAAATATCTTGTTTCAAGCCTTTTTTTTAAGTAATTAAGACTAAGACATGCAGTACTTTATTGATCCCGCATGGGTAAATAACATTTTATCTATCTATTGTTAGTTATTATACACATTACACCTATACATGCACTGATGGAGAGATGTCAGAGTGAGGGTGCTGCCCGTGGATGAGCAGTTGGGGGTTCGGTGACCTGCTCAAGTTTTTTTATTTAACCTTTATTTAACCAGGTAGGCCGATTGAAAACAAATTCAGATTTGCAACCACGACCTAGCCAAGATAAAGCATAAACGTGCGAGACAACATAAAGCTACACATTAAATATGCAAATTATAAACATACGAAATACAGTAAAGAGTCTACCAAATATACAGGTCAAATATATAGTCAATTAACAGTTTGTGCAATGTGATGTCTATGTAGTATGGCAGTAGTCTATATCCTCGACATTCCACTTCCGGGATTGCTCCGATGCCGCAGGAAAGTCTTCCGGATGCATGTCTTTTCGCCGATGTCCGTTACCTTCCACTTTTTGTGTTGGCGTTCTAAACTCTGGTGGATTTATGAGGAATATAGTTAACCGTTCCTCAGATCTCAAAGCCATCTGTCCAATCTGAGTTTTCTGTTGCACGACTAAAACTACTTTTGAACGTACACATGTTCCACCAAAACAAGTTCTATTTTGCCATGCGGAGCTTAGCGCCGCCCATGACGATTGTGATTGGTTTAAAGAAATGCCAATAAATAAGTGCACCTTTTTCTCCCATCCCGGAATGCTGTGTTAACTAGCCAGACCTTCCTGGTCTGGCAGTAACGCAGTACAATACAGTAGTCCAAGTAAAATACTGAATGTAGTATAGAGTCTATATACAGTTTTGTGCAGATAGAGTAGTGCAAAAGAGCAGTCCGTACTTGGTCCGTATTGGGACTTCAACCTACGACCCTCCGATTCCCAAGCAAAGTCCCTCTGGACAAAGATAATGCCAAACCCTGTTTGATGCACAGTTTGTATTATTTGAATCTCTAACAGGCGTGTGGGACCAGTGGATCAAGATATTCATACATTTATGTTAATTTATCAAGCCGCAGGGAAATCTCTACTGCCGCGCTGCTCTGCAGGTCAGAGATCACCCGATTAGGATCTCTTCTTAAGCAGGTGGGATACCTGCTGACGTGGGTCTTTATCCTCACATGGAGGTCACCAGCTGACCTCCCACACCATATTCTACTAAAAGTCCGGATCAAGTGTAGCTACCGGCTGCAGACTCATCAATGTCTTTAATTCAGCCCAGTGATTGATGGGAAATAAAGAAGTCTCCGTCAACAGTGCTGAGCCACCACACGGCTATCGACAGCTTCTACTGACGGCTGTGTGTGTGTGTGTGTGTGTGTGTGTTAGTATGTGTTTGTGCTCTGGTCCAGAGCACATACTGCATGTTTGTATTCTGTAGGTTCTAATGCTACTACGACAAAGTCCACTAAAACATTGATTTAACATTATTTATATAGCTATAGACTTCAGATAATTTATCGTAATTGATGAACCTGACAAACCGTAGCTGTCATTAAGCATCGCATTATCATGAACGGGTCCGCATGATATCGTACGCAAATGTATGGACAACAAAACGAACGACATCCTACGAAACGAGGAGACCGCCGGCTTCGTCACGTGACGCCGGCCGGCTACGAGCTCCATGACGCTGAGCGGCGATTGCTAGTTGTTTAATTATATGGAATTTATTCATTTAACATGCTAAGACATACTACTCTTTAATATAGCTATAATGATCGTGGGATACCAATAGACAGTTTGATGACCCTTGGATAACGTTACTGATAATACAGTCAGATTGAATCATCTGAGATTAGCTAACAGTTAACGTTAGCCATCTCTTAACTGGAGACTCAATCAGGTAACGTTAACAAAAAAACGCTGGGAAATGACACCCATGGCCGTTCTGTTGGGTCGTTTGTCCAGTCTCTTATAATGTACGGACAATCTGACCCAATACGGCTCAGTTTTTTTAAATGTAATAATAATAATAATAATAATAATAATAATAATGTATACTTTATTAATCCTGCAAGGGGAAATTACAATGTTTTTCACTCTGTTATTACACACATTACACACAGGCCTGAATTACACACACACACACACACACACACACACACATGCTCAGGACCTATGGGGGGCTGCCCATGGAAAGGCACCCCGTGCAGTTGGGGGGGTCCGGTGCCTTGCTCAAGAGCACCTTGGCAGTGCACAGGAGGTGAACTGGCACCTCTCCAGCTACCAGTCCATCACAATACTTTGGTTTATGTGGGGACTTGAACCAGCGACCCTCCGGTTCCCAACCCAACTCCCTACTGACTGAGTTACTGCCACCCCTACACCCCCACATCATCACGTATAATAGACTAACGCTATGTTATCTGGTGAGGGGGAAAGGATAGTTTTCCCCCAAGGCGACTCCGCCCCAAGCCACGCCCCCAGCTATGACGTATCAACGACCAAGTGCATCCGTAGATCCTGAATCCCTGAATCTGATATAGTGCTCTCTTTGTCCCAAATTTTAACACTGTAGAACTCATTTTATGAACTCACTGGTGTTATGATTCTGTGAGGTAACATGAGGCCAGCGATGCTGCAGCGGCCCCGCCCTGACTGGATGCTTTTCCGTTTGTTCAGTTGTCTGTTCAGTCAGGTTACGGCTGAAACCGATCCAACCTGGCTTCCTATTGATTAGTATTTGGTTTAGTATTTGTTCCGAATTTTAGGTCGGAACCATTGTTTCCGACCACTGTCCCTAATCCTTTTGTTTCTTTGTGTTTTGAGTGAATTGGACCGAACGAATAGTGCTATTTTTATTGCTTCCCTGTGTGGCAACATATATCTAGTTGAGCTGCTCCACATACACACACACGCACACACACATACACACACACACACACACACACAAACAAACAAAGGCAGATTATCCTCCTTCCTCTAAAACAGGGATTAGTCAGCTGCTCCTCTAATAGAAAAACTGGCCTAAATAATGTCTGTAGCACACACACAGTTACACAGTGTGTGTGTGTGTGTGTGTGTGTGTGTGTGTGTGTGCGTGTGCGTGCGTGCGTGTGTGGATGGAGAACGAGTTTAGAGGAGGTTAAGAATGCAGAATTACAGAATGTTCCAGTTTGTGTGATTTTGTGCATTAGTTTGTGTGTTTTCCAGTTATTTTGTGTGTGCGCTGAAGCACTTTCAACACTACGTGAGTAAATGCAGTAGTCAGGGTTAGAATGGTGATATCACATTGAAAAACAAGGGAACTATCAACGTATTTTGTTAATTCTATGCCAGAATTGCCCGAGAAGGTAATACCACCACCTGACATGGTGCAGCGGCATTGATCCATTCTTTAGCTTCGACACGTGAGCATGTCTGTAATCTGTGAGAATATCCAACATTCATTTCATTACAGAAATGCACACTGACAAAGGCTTGTTTTCAGGCCCACTTGTGTGTTTACAGTATTCACTGTAATTATGCTCTGTCAAAGCAAATGAAAAAGAAAAATGCTAAAGCTAAACTTTCGAAAGTCTGATTAGCGATTTAACGAGAGCAAGCTGATATATGTTCTAGAAAGCGATGTTGCAAGACGTTGAGTTTCTTGCCGGAAGGTAATTGGTGTCATAGAACAGAAATACACAAGGACAGTATTTAATGAAGTACTTTCAAACTGAACTTGAGTACTGTGAAGCATATTGAGTGTGTAGAATGTAGTTTATATGTGCAGAAAAGTCTGCATGTTTGTGAGTTTTTCTCTGTGTTTGTGTGTGTGTGTGTGTGTGTCCTGTCCCTTAAATGTAATCCAGCACACATTTGTGTGTGTTCTTCTATTTGAAGAAAAAAAAAAAAAAGAGTGCCCACTAATTACGGCGGACACATTTCACCACTGCGGCATTCTCTTGCCTATTAAACTCCTTGGCTGTAATTAGCCCAAAGAGACTACAGTCATTCGGTGTGTGTGTGTGTGTGTGTGAGAGTGTGTGTATGTGTGTGTGTGTGTGTGTGTGTGTGTGTGTGTGTGTGTGTGTGTGTGTGTGTGTGTGTGTGTGTGTTGTGTGTGAGCATTTCATTCCTCCAATCACTGGACATTTTAAATGGAAATGAGGATTCCTCTTGCAAAGAACAGTCGTAATATAACAGTAATCATTATAATTAGAGGGAAGATCTGATTGAAAAGATGGAGGGAAGACAGACCGAGAGAAAGAGAGAGAAAGAGAGCACAATAGTGATTAGACGAGCGGAAAAGACCGCCTGGCCGATTGACTGTGCTGACTAAGACAGACAGAGGGACTATAATAGCTCCTCAGACTTGAGAGGGAGAAGCGAAGCCAATGCTGAGAGTGATAAGACAGTACTTTGACACTAACACAGCTTTTTGGTTTGATGGTTTAGTTATTTGCATGCTGTGTTTTCTCTCATGTCTTACATAGCGTGTGTGTGTGTGTGTGTGTGTGTGTGTGTATACACCGGACAATATACTGGAAGCACGTTTGCAAGTCCGCCCTCTCACTGGCTACAGTTGACTCTAAGTCAACTTTTTGGGAGCGCGGGCAAGAGAGATGAACATCCTGGCACTTTGGCCGCCTTCAGCGGACTTCGCTCCTACCGCTGTTATCATAGGGACGCTACATTTGACCCACGTCTGTGCGGTTTGATTGACATTAAACACAGCCCTGCTTTCCAGCTTCCTTCACAGCCATTGGATACAAGCCGTAATTAATAAAAGCACCAGTCCTGCAGTGGCTTGACTTTTAAAAAACCAGAGCCAATGAAAATGCGGGACATCATCGAAATGTTTGCGGGACAAAGAATAAAAATGCACCCGGTCATCCGAGCTAGGCACTAAACAATGGATAACGTGGTTCTAAACCAACCCGGTCTCACGCCAGGTCGTGAAATAGTCACGTTATTTTGATTTATTAATTTGTGTACAGGTCACGATTTTGACGTTTATTTCGTGCACACGCCATGAATTTTGAACGTGTACAGATCATGATTTTCGAACCTGCTCTGGGGGGACGCCACAACGGGGAAATGAGGCGCCACACGCCGGCCACAACAACAGGACGGGCCGCCACTCGCGGGACGCGGTCCCCGGGCGCAGGGGCACACAACAACGGGGAAATGAAACGCCACAACAACGGGACGGTTGTATTTAGGAAAAGAAGAACGGGGAAAAGGAACCGTCAGACGCGGGACACGCCGACAACAGCGGGACGGTTGTGGTTAGGAAGAGAATAACACGGAAAGGAACTGCAACACGCGGGACGTGATCCCCGATCTCTGGGGCGGACTTTCGCCTTATCGATACTACTCGCTACCGTCATCGTTCTGTGATCACGAAATATGCTTCCCATTGAAATACAATGCTTTAAAATTCGTAATCGCCACACGAAAAAAAACGACATTATCGTGTCCCATCCACGACTTAATAGATTCAATAACGTGACCATATCATGCACTGCCATGAGACCGGGCTGAGAGGAGACATATACGGTATTGGGGAGAATTCAATCCTACAGTCTTGCTTTACCACTCCCTCTTACCTCCCTCTTTTCTTAACCATCCATTGATCTTTCCCTTATTTCCCCCCTCCATTTTTCTTCTTCCTTTCTCTCCTTTTACACTCTCTTAATCCCATGTTTCTTTGCGCTCTCCATTCATCAACTTCAACCCAACATCCAATTTTCTGCTCCTTCCTCTCGCTTCATTTGTCGCCCTTCTCCCGCCCCTTCCTTCCTCTTCCTCCTTCTCCGCCCCTCCAATTTAACTGCAAATGATCAAATGATAATTCCTATATACATATACAACTATCATAGCTGTAGGCACTTTGGCTGCACTATAAATAATTACAAACCTAATCTGCTGCTAATCTGTTTGGCTGAGACATTTCTTTGCCAACTTAAATGGCTGCACACACGGCAAAAAACTAATCATGTGGCCCTAATGACTTTATAGATATTGTGTGGGTCATACGGGGCTACAATGCACCAGAGCCCGATGCTGTTCTTTGGGGCCTTAAATAAACAGTATAACTGGCTGGTGAAATGTAATAACCTCTCTTTCCTGCTGTCAAAGGTTATAGTCCTGGCATTTGTTAAATTTTGCAATGGGTGTCAGTTTTTATAGCACAGAGTTAAATCAATAATTCCTTTTTCCAAAGGACATTCTTTTGTAAGTTGTAAAAGACAATGGAGCAGTATATGACTGCAGCCAATAAAACTGTCCATTACACAGCGTTAACTTTTATCCAAACTGATTTTATTCCGTCCATAGTTCAGGGATCATCAACAGGGGGGTCCGGGACCCCTAGGGGGGTCCTCAGAGATACTGCAAGGGATTCATTCTTAACATGAATCCAACATATTATCAGCAAATATAAATCAGCTTATGTATGGGGAAAAAAGCACACATTAATGATAGGCTTACTGGCCCATAGGTAAGGTAGACAGATACAGTTCATCCTAAGGATTCAATTCAATGTTAAGCATTAAAACATGATTTATAAAATCATGCCAACAATTATTTTAATAGCTTAGTATATTTCATGCACTAAAAAGGTATGTGTAAAGGCTTTAGGCCACCCTACACGTTCATTTTGTACAATATATGTAATAGGGGGTTCCTGATCCGTTTCTCTCAGTTGATATACAAGGGGTCCCTGGCTTAAAGAAATATTAAGGACCCCTGCCATCGTTGATGTTTTGTCTTTATCTCCATTGAAGGACAGTGAGGACAAGAGCCTGCCAAAATGTGCAACATTCTTCATGTTCAGCTGTTTGTATGGTTATTATTTTCAACATGCAACCTTGTTAGTATGCTAACGGTGAACGTTTTTAACTCAAAACACTGCAAAAGCTGACTAATAATCCCCCTTGTTGAGGTGACACCTGTGCAGAGTCACATTACATGATATGGGACTGTGCATAATTAGAGACATGGGCCTGTGGGTGGGAGAATTGTCTGTGCTCTCTCACCCACTTCACTGACTCACATCAGTTCATTTTTAACGGTGTCTGGGTCAGTGGAGTGTAAAGGATTTACTGGGAGTCAATGGCTGTTTTTTTGGCCTGGATTTACTGGAATGTTATGCATGTTGCAACAAGAAATTAGGTGCACATTAATTGCACAAATTGAGTTGTCACACTACACGAAAGGGACAAATACAAACTGTTGCCACAAAGGACACTATTCTTGTGTGTAAACTCTCGGACCACCTTTTACATCAGTCACACATTGCCTTAGTCGCCATTTCAATCGGAAGAATGGTGCTGCGTATGCTAAGAATGCAGAAACCGTTAACTTCATTCCTCTGCATGTTCTTCAAATGTCACATGATCATTTGCGATGTAAACGGGAGGTAGTGTTCTCACTGTTAGGCTTTGGAGTTGCTGGCAGGCAGTTTGAGAAACCCCGTTTTGATTTTTTAAATTAAAAACGTGATATTTAACCAAAATCTACTCACGGACCGCCAGGAGTCGCTCACGGACCACCATTGGTCTGCGGACCACTCTTTGAGGAATAGGGGTCTAAAATATCAATGCCAAGGTTTCCATTGATTGGAAATGAGACCAAAAAAAACAAAAAAAAAACAGGACAATCAATTCTGCTTGTGCTTTCATTTTTTTTTCCAAAAAGTGATTCTGATCCCAAGAGATTACCGGCTCATTTAAAAGGTCAAATAAAAACACTTGAAATTCCACCATTGTGCATGTTTACGCCTGCAAGGAGGAATCATTATAATTTTTTTATTGTTTTCAAGGGCATGTTTAGCTGAATATTGGGAGCCTAAATGTACTAAATGACCACTGGACAACAGCCAGCATGCTTAAAGACTCTGGAGACAGAGTGGGCGGGAGCTCTTTGCTTTGCCGATAAAGATTCATGTGTTAATGTGTTTGAGATGGAGGCGTGGGGGCTAATAAATTCGTCTCATGTTCAATCAGAGTATAGACTCAGGCCGATGTGGAAACACATTAAGGTGCATTTTAACCCCGATAGGTGTGTAAAAAAGAGATGAATGTGACCGCTAGCCAAGGCAGAAGAGCTTATTGATCTACTGTATAATCCGACAAACTACTCAGCCTGAAAAGAGGATGTGATCATTAGTGTTTCACACCCTGCTGACTGACAGTCCTGTCTCTGGAGTCAAAAATGTTATTGATCACCCACATACTAATAACTCCTACTGACTATATGGCCCTGAAGGAGCTGAAACAATGAGCGAATTCACAGAAATATCATTTGATAATCGATAAGACTCTTTATGACGTTTATCGAATAAAAATGAGAAAATATTCACTTGATCCGGCTTCTCAAATGTAAAAACGTGATCTTTTTCTGTATTTTCCATCATTGTAAACTAAATATTTTTGGGGGTTTAAGACCATTGGATTGGACCAAACAAGGCGTATCATGACTTTGGGACATGTGCCGGGCATCTTTAAACGGATTATCTAACAAAGGGTTAGAAAAAAACTAACTTGATTAATGGTTATTGCAGCCATCCATTCAAGCACGAAGTACCGCAGTATTAACAATCGGACACCCCAGCAGAAGTGTTCTTGGGCCTGACAGTGAATGTCGTCTTGCTCCAGCGGCGCTCCACCAACACATTCTCACTCCCATGCCAAAAGCAATGCTTGGTCAGGTGCCTTTGGTGTTTGTTACTGACGCAAAAAGTCTCCTTTAGCGTCCAGCACTTTGGCGTCATTTTTAGACACGTTTGCTCTGGACTCTTGGTGTCACTTTTCGACGCACTTGATCGGGATTAAAGGAATATTTCACCGCTGGAAAGCTGAAAATATCTTTAAATTGGGTCACTTATGTAGTAGAAATGTGAAAAAAAACATTTAAATTGGTGCCTTCTAGGCCGAGAAAAGCCAGAAAATGTGTTTTGGTCTTATATGGATGAAAAACACCAAATCCCAGAATGCACCTGCTTCGTTGCTTTGAGTCCACTCCCAAGCCACGCCTACCGCTTCACAGACAGACCGAGGCATTCAACTCAACTCAAGCGTGTTTTATTTCAACCATATAGATGAAACAACGTTTCATCGTGACTCAACGACATTATATAAAAACGACATACGAAACAGGCTACATTTAGTACACACACTTTATAGGCTCCGTAAAGTTCAGCTAACACATACTAGCATTAGCGCTTGGTGGGCTGTAAACACTGAGCATAAACACAGCCGTGAATTAGCGTGCAATGTAGAATGGTCGGCATTTAACAGTCACAAACTCCACCAGCAGTTAGCAGTTAAATGGATACAAATCACCACATTTCTGCGGCACTCGGTGTTAACACAGCCCACCTCTTTTACCTGGCGACAGAGCATCTCTAGCTCGGAGGGCTAGCAGGCCTGGTAGCTGGACAGTCCGGTACACTATTCAGGCATGTTTCCACAACAACAAAAACACGGCAGTCTCTCAACTCACGTTGGGAGTTTCGTTGAAGTTGGATGTAGTCCAGTTTGTGGTCTAAATGAGCGGACACTTGCAAGCAGGATCCGTAAAGTTCAGCTAACGCATACTAGCATTGGTGTAGCTAAACACAGAGTATAAACACAGGCGTGAATTAGCGTGGAATGTCGATATGTCGGCATTTAACAGTCACAAGCTCCACCAGCAGTTAGCAGTAGCTAGTTGGATTTTATTTCTACACCAGTCCGTTTAACACAGCCCACCTCCACGGGCCGGCGAGAGCAGCCTGGTAGCTGGATAGTCCCGGTTCCGGTACACTGTTGTTCAGGCATGTTTCCACAACAACAAAAACACAGCAGTCACTGAAATCACGTTGGGAGTTTCGTTGAAGGAGGATGTAGTCCAGCTTGTTGTTTAATGAGCAGACACTTGCAAGCAGGATGGATGGGACAGGTGGACAGCTAGCGTTAGCTTTCCACCTAGCCGATGAGGATGTCCCCTAGCCGGCTAGCGGCATTGAGCGACACCGCTGGTCTCCGTGCAGGCAAAGCTCGCGTAGTGTGCCGAGTATTGCGTATGTAATAACGTTTCCTGCATATTCTCCGATCTGTACCGATGTATCCCGGTGGTACACACGTCCGGTAGTTTGAATGCAGATAATTGTTGTAAATGTTTTCTGCTGAAAACCGAGAGCCTGTTTAGCGAAGATTCAAGATGGCTGACAGTCGTTTTCATTCGGAATACCCCCGCGGCAACTCGGCAGTCCAACCCCTGTGGGGTGTTGAAAACATACGGAAGTAGATCCTACTACTGGCTGTAGTCCTTGCCTCTGGCCCAAAAATCTTCCGATGACGCAAAAATCGTCATTTTACGTCATCGGAAGATTTTTTCCAGGCCCCAAATGCAGAGATCTCTCGTCTCAGGGGGACATGAGGGAGGGAGGCACGGTCATTCAGAAATACTATCGGGTTTCTACTGATACAAAGCTGAATGCTAAATCGGTGAAGTATCCCTTTAACATGACGTAGCAGAAGAACGGGACAGTTGGGTTTAGGAAAAGGGGAACGTGCCTATGTTCCCACAGCCCTATGTTCCCACATTAACACTAACCCTAACCCTAACATAGAGCTAGAAAAACCTTAGAAATGTGGGAACACAGGGCTGTGGGACCATTGGGCTGTGGGACCATTGGGCTGACCCCAGGAAAAGATCATGAGTGGGGTAATAAAATGATACAGTGACACACGGGACAAGAACAGGACATGAACTCCAGTCTGGGTAAGTGTCCTGTGTTGTTTGACCCATCCACCACCCCAACATGCCTCCATACATGGATTTTCGGTCTTTCATACTACTCGCTACCATTGTCTCTCTTAATACTACATAATCTTACAGCGCCGCAGTTGAGCTGCTGCTCTGCCCGGTGCGTCCCCGACAGACGCTGAAGGGCGATTTTTGCGTTGGTATCTGACGCCGAGAACCCCTGACCATGCGTCGGTATTTGTCGAGTTGGGAGTGAGAACGGGTTGGCACTTCCTACACTCGACAAAACATTACCAAGGAACTCTTCCTCAGGCGGCAATTATATCTCCTGTCACAAGGTAAACTAATGACTGAAATCAGTGTTTTCCCTGGGTTTGTCGAAGACTTAGGTGCGCATATTTGGCGGAGGGTTGTAGGGGTCCTGCCTCAAAAAAATGTGATGATTTTCAATAAAGAAAAAATGAAACTTTTTTATTTTGGACCATTATTATCACCATATCTGTGGCTAAAACATTGGAAAAGCTAGAGGAGATATTAAATAAATAACACTCAAATAACTTAAAGACAACACTTGCTAAAGAAGTCCACAGGACTACAGCTATTCAATCAGAATATTTCTGATTATCTGAGTGTTGTTTAGTCAGTTTTGATGCTCACATTGATTTTATTTGGCTCTGGTGGTGCGTTTAAGTCTTACAATGCTAGGTCAAACCCTGGAAACGTAATTTCTTGGAGTCAGGTTTTAAGAAGAATGGACACATCACATCAACTTTTGTAAAAAAAAAAAAGAAAATGAAGAAGAACAGCGTCTAACCTAAGCTTCAGAGACCTGACATGAGCTGCTAAACTTGACATAAAAGCCCCAAAAAACAACACTGTTGTTGGTGTTTTTTTAATTCCACCCCTTCTCCAAGAGTGAAGCACTTTTCCCCTGGCTTTGAGGAATAATTACTCTGTAATGAGGAGCCTCTGGGGACCCAGGCATTAGAATATATATCACATGCTGCCCAGGATTTTTTTAAAGTCTCTCAAACGTGTCCCAGGGGTTTGTTTCTGGGTTGAGACCATTACGCTGTATAACATTACACAACTAATGCCTACCATATACTAGAAGACTTTGAAAAGACTAACGTCTGACACCATCTCGCATCTAAGACAATCATCTCACATCATACGTTAAAGACATAATGTGTAAATGTGGACTGGGGATCTTGCAGGGTCACACATTGCAAGACTACAACTAGATTGGTTTTGAAAGATTTAACAAAGCTAGCTAGCTACCACTAGGGTTAGCTGGTAACTTAAAGGAAACTTTGGAGATTTTCTGTTCTGCCGTACATGCAGATGAATGTCTCCAGTATCAGGAGGTCTGTGTTTATCCGCCAGTAAAACTCCCGTTGGATGACGCGCTTCAGACGGGTTGAAAATCGGCAACTTTCCTCTTTAGCGTTTAGCTTAGCACGGCGCCATAGTAACCATAAACACCACTGGCTCTTGCCGTTTGCTGCTTCCTGTTTGGTGCTGGAGGGAGAGCACCCACTGGTTGTTGACAATGTTCACATGATTTAACTTCACCACCAAGACTTAAAACTTACGATAATATCAAACACGTTTGATTTTTTTTGGAACGACCAGACCAGAAAAAAGACTGACTGGGACTGAGTTTTGTGACGACCTTAAACCAAAACGATGGAGACGACGGGAGCGCCCCCACTCTAGCAAGACTGAGGATTTCATTACGATATTGGAAATTAGTCTGTGACAGTGGAATCGCTTGAAAAGTCGTTAAGTGTAAGGTCGGCATTAGCACTGTATTTTCTTTTTTTAAATCTAACTTGACCCAGAATGTGTGAAGTCACTTTCATGAACTTGTTTTCATGATGATTTTTTTTTATACTTGAAACCTGTCCTAAAAATAATTTTTAAGCTGTGATTTGAATGTATAAGTGGTGCTTGAGGGTAAGTAGCCTAGTTTCACTGAAATGAGTCAGTCTGTCAGCACTCATTAGTATCTACAGTGAGATATTATTTCAAATGTCTTGAATTAAAGTGAACAGCAGTCATTTGTTGCAGTGCGCTGTAGGTGGTGCGGCTGATGCCAGTGGGGTTTATTTTGGAGTGGAGATTTAAGGCTTCTCTGGAGCAGGCAGCATTTAAAGGCAAATACTGTTCTGCTGGAAAGCATTCAGAAGCCCGGAGCAGAGAGAGAGAGAGAGAGAGAGAGAGAGAGAGAGAGAGAGAGAGAGAGAGAGAGAGAGAGAGAGAGCGAGAGAGAGAGTACCACTGAAATCCAACGAAAAGAGTTACTCGGGATAAAAATACAAACCATCTGCTGTATTTTTATTTTTAAACTGGAAGACCTTAGTTTTTAAATTCTCTTTCCATGACTATCACCCATCGCCCAATTATAGACGCACAACTCAAACACACTGCATGGCTCTCTTTTTGAAAGCCACTCCAAAACATCTTATTTTGGATTTGAATTTCCTTACAGTGCCCATATTATGAAAAAAAATCACTTTTTCTGGGATTTGGGGTGTTATTTTGTGTCTCTGGTGCTTCCACACGCATACAAACTTGGAAAAAAATAAAACATCCATGCTGTTCTGAGTGAGATATGGTTTCTGAATGTGTCCTGTCTTCAGTCTCCGGGTGAGCTGTTCAAAATCTGCACGGTTTTCTACGTCACTAGCCGAAACGAGGGGGCTAACCGTAGCTTAGCTTGTTCTCAATGGCAAAACACTGTTACAATACACACTAGTTCACCATAATCTACAAAAGAACTACTTCCATGTCGCTGTTCTGCAGGTATTCCACGCAAAATTAGATGTGCGCTCTCGTTTAGAAGAAGTCTCCCGGCTAATCCTGCCTTGTACTGACTAAAGTTAGAGAAACAGCTAGCTATCTAATGTGATCCTTACCTAGCTACTGCGCATGTGCGACTCCCAACAAAGATGGTAAAGAAGTGAGACGCTTCACTCTGTAGCTAAAACAGAGTGCGGAACACAGGGTGAAAAGAGGAGCAGCAGCAATGTGCAGTACAGGTGTTTTTTGAAAATTAAACCATGTACCTGGTACAACCTCTAAATACAATTATGAACCTGAAAATCAGCATAATATGGCCACTTTAAACTATTTTGAATGCATTTCTCTATGGTTTGTACTTCAAGCTTACCTTTTGCATGTTTGATTTCTGATTGGTAATCTGTTTTGAAAACAATTAGAAAGCAACGTTTTTTTTTTTTTATTCAAATAAAGTTATTAACTGAGAGCAATTCCAAAACAAGAAGTAAAGTTAAAGCATAGTTGCAGCTAGCCTCTCTCTTTCTCCTTCCCTTCTCTTTGCAATTATTGCTAACATGAAACAAGTGATGCCTTCTGGGAAGATGGATCGACCGCTCTTCTTAAAAAAAATAAATAAATAAATAAAAGGGAAAAAAAGGAGGAGGAAGATGAGTGTTGTGTGTACATGGGGTTGAGGGAGAGCAGGCATTAGCACCCAGTTAAAATGCCATTAGATGAACACATAAAGCCATATCAATCACCTGCATTGGAAAACAAAGTCAGTGCTATGAAACGCGCGCTACAACACACACACACACACACACACACACACACACACACACACACACACACACACACACACACACACACACACACAATCTTCACTTCCTCTCTCCACATCATTGCTGATAATACTTACATACTTTCACTTCAGTAACCATTTCAACGCAGAACTTTTACTTGTAACAGAGTATTTTTACAGTGTGGTATTGGTACTTTTACTTAAGTAAATGATCTGAATACTTAATCCACTACTGATAAATGTCCTGGGGGAGATCTGAAGCAGACACATATACAGTACAGTACATGAAGTATATGCAGCAGCTCAGTTTGCTTATGCTTCGGGCCGGCTCTGGAAAGAAAGACATAATCAGAGCAAGAGAGGAGGCAGTGGAGAGTGTGTGGGTGTGTGCTGAACATCTTTATGAACAGTTTACTCTAGTGCGTAATGTATGTACTTTAAGTGTGATGGTGTGTAGGTGGTGTTCTGTGTGCTTTCTGTGAGGTTCAAACGTTTACAAAGGAGCGCGTGTGCTACAGGCTGCACACGCTGCCCTTTAGAGTCTAGGGTTAACTCCGCTCATATCGGTGGCCTTGACATCGGTGACATTACCGTGAAAGCGCAGAGTCTGTTGTGCAAACGTGTTAACGACGTTGAAGTCAACCGTGGCAACTCCACCATGTGATAATCTCTTCCGCTACAGCCGCCGTCTAAAGTGGACCACGGTGGTGTGGTTGTTAAGTGGTTTCCGCTGCTCATCTGTTACTCAAATGTTAATCTGTCGCTACGCGGATCCGATGGACCGGAATAAACACGGAGCTTTGTTTAGACTTTTAGAAGCATTTTTTCTTTTCTTTTTTTAATCCCCACTCATAAAACAAAGGCCTATTTCAGCCAGTAACCATCAAAAACAAATTGTCAAAGCAAACAGTGTCATTCACACCAAAATGGAAATTCACATGAAAAAAGAAATAAATTGCAGATGTGCTATTGACCCAGTACATGTAGCTAATATTGTTTTATGAGGGCAACAAATGTTTTATTTTAGTTTTCGTTCTCATTTATTTCCAATTGGCAATGTTATTGCTCAATGGGGTTTTAAGCCCCCAACGTCGACTTCAAGGCAGCGCTGCGACCGTTGACTTCAAGGCACCTAACCCTAACCATTGCCTAATCCTAGTGCCTTCCAGGCAGCGCTGCCTGGAAGACGACTTTGGGGGCTTAAAACACCAAACACCAATGTTATTGGGACGGCAACTCTTTATTGGTTCATATATGGATAATTTTTTCCATCTTCTGGTTGGGGCTGCACAATTAATTGGTTATAATTGGTAAATGGTTTGCATTTCTATAGCGTTTTTCTACTATCGGACAAAGTATTGTCTGGTCAGCTCATTCACACACAGCTGCCATGCAAGGCGCTGGCCTGCCATCGAGAGCAACTTGGGGTTCAGTGTCTTGCACACATGCTGAAAGAAGGAGCTGGGGATTGAACCGTCAACCTGGTGGTTAAAGGATGGCCCGCTCTACCTCATGAGCCACAGCCACCCAAATAGTATTCGCAATCACTTTTTTGGCTTCCCATAGTTAAAGCTATAGCGTGTAGTTTCTGTCTCCCTCATGAGGAATTTTAAGTAATGACAACTAAACTGTTGGCACATATACATGATACAAGCCTTCGGTGATCGCGCACCGCGCACCACCCCCACCCCTCCACACTGTTACTTGTAACCAAGGGGGAAACGGAGGATTAAAAAACATGATGATGGCCAGGATAGCACAGTCGGTAGAGCGGGCGCACATATACATAGGTTCATGCCTCGACGCAGGGTTCGAGTCCGACCTGGGACGATTTCCTGCACGTCTTCCCCCTCTCTCACCCCATTTCATTGCTTTCCTATCATTAAAGGTGGAAAAATGCCCAAAAGAATTATCTTCTTTGATAGATGATAGACTCTTCAGAAGAGGTAATTATCTTCACTCGAGTTTCTGCGCTTAAAAGTCCCCGGACGCCACAATCTTCTGAACATAGCCATACTGAGAAATCCAGAGAGAGTTGTGTGGAGCTCATCTGATCTTAATTAGCTTTGTAGCAAGTCATTTGGCAACGGCTTGAATGTAACGGACGTTCATTAATATCAAAAAGTTACGCACTAAAGCTTTAAATGAACATGATTGACTGTTATATTAACGTTAAAGAAATGTGTGCTCCGCTGGTAGAAAACTCTGCTGCATATCAAATCAAGAGCTTCCTAAACTAAGCATACGACTCGGAAAGGACTCAGCTGTGGCATAACGCATGGCCGTTCTCTGTTAAATCTCCTAAAAAAAGGACCCCAGGCTACTGCAGTGTAACAACACAGACCTCTACACACATCGGACTATTCGGTTAGACCTGGACTCAGCCGGACATTTCTCCATTCTTGGCTGAGAAGACTTAGATCACGATCGCTTAGTTTGTTTGAGGCGTTTTGTGACTTTGGTAAATTCAAACTCTTTAATGTCTTGTTTTGTCTGACCAACAATCCAATATATTCAGTTTAAAAAAGACATAAAAACTGCATATCCTCAGGGTGCACAACATAACAAAAACATGCAATAATTAAATCCAATACCATACCAATACCATTCCAATACCATGGATATAGTGCCACTTGGCCAGCCATCCCAAAACACTTTTATGAACTTCATTATGCAATGGAAAATAATCTCAAAATGAAATATAATAGACAGAGCGTTCAAGCTGGAGAGCGGAGTTCACTGCCTGGTGTAAACAAAATGCTCATAATGACCCAGGAAACGTGTGTTCCTCGGGAGTGTTTTAACCCAAACCACAATCTTCTTCTTAAACTTAACCCTTGTGTGGTGTTCATATTTCTGTTACACAACCAATGTTCCCGGGTCTGGTGGACCCACCACATTATTAGGCTTTTAAATCAATACAGCCATAAGAATTTATGTAAAAATACTTAACAGATCATTTATGGTTCATTTTTGCCATTTACCCCTGTGAGATCACATCTATGATCATATGATCATTTTCGTTTTTTGTGAGAAAACAAAGATATTCAATTATAAAAAAGGTAAAAAACAAATGTAAGATTATAAGATTTTTGATCATTATTGGTGCTTATTTCTTAGAACTTAATCAGAACAGGTGAAAGTGCTTGCAACGTGTTGCAGTCATTGAAAATAAGTTCTTTTTATGTTCTTCACAGAAAATGAGCCAAGGCCAATGAGTTTGAGTTAGAAGAAATAATAAATAGAATAATTTTTCTTTCAGCAAAAATTTAAAACGGGTCCACAGACCCGAACACCTTACAAGGGTTAAATATTCATTTTGGTGCCTACACTTAACTGACACTTTTTCTTGGCTAAACTCAACCATGGACCCTAAAAGGACCGTCATCTGGCGGTTGCCTGTACCCGGCTCACAGCCAAAAACTTCTGCCAACTGCCACTGATACGACGGAGCTCTGTGGTGGCTAAACAGATCTACCAACTGCCACTGAGGCAGGGATATATGAGATAAGACAAGACTAGAAGCCTTTAGGTGTCTATAAAATCATCTTAGGCAGTCGAGAACTAAAATAGCGATCGCACATAAACAAACTATAAACATACAGTAAACATGCATGAAACATAAGCATACGTTATGTCATCCAATGTGTTCAATAAACATTCAAAAAACCTCACACAAGAATCCCCCCCTCCCCCCCACACTCACAGAAGAAGATTTATACACCAGAGAGAGGTGGATCCCACGCATCCCCCCCTGGCAAATCGCACCCTGAAAATCCTTATAATTGAGAAGCTGGAAGTAGGGAATGTGTGTACGTTTTTCAGCACTAGTTTCTACAAATAAGTTATCTGTTGTCCATCAGGGATTTATTTATAAGACAACAGCATATTCCTGAAAAGGCAGTTGCTCATCCACTTATTGACTGGATTGAATAGAAAGTGAATTAAACGTCGGCGAACTCTTTAATCGAATGACATTAACGAGGCATTTCTAATCCACAAAGGGACTTTACAGCTTCATAGAACCTCTTTCAGCCCTGCAGCCTTTAAGACACACTTCTACTGCTCATTTGATTACCAAAACACAGAAAACACATTATACATATAAAAGTCCCTATCATAGTCCGTATCTAAATGTTGCATCTTTCATTGCAGCTATTCATGTACACCGCATCATGAGGGAAACAAATGGGTTCATATTTTTTAATTTTCACTTTTTTTCTTGATTATTTTCCTTGTAATTAAGTCTTTAAAATATTAGAACATGGTGAAATATGCCAGCTAAAATTCCCCATCCCCTACGTGACCCCAAAACTATTACATTTACAATGCTATTGGATAGGGGTTGGCATCACCAGAGGCCTTCTTTATACGATATCATCACGATACTTATGTCACGATAAGATATTATTGCAACTTGAAACATATTGCAATATTCTGAGATATATTGCAATTCATTACTTTTTTTCCAACTTCAACTGTTTACACATTTCAAAAGCTGTCCCCAAAAGGCAACTTCATCAACATCTACTGTATTTTATCTAAAAAGATACATTTCTCTGTTTGTTCATCTCACTTCAGTTTCATTGCTGCAAAATGGGATAGTCAAGCAGACAAACTGACCAACACATATAATAAAAGATTGATACTTGGCGTCTGTGTATCGATACAGTATTGCCACGGAAAATATTGCAATACTATGCTGTATCGATTTTTTCCCCTCACCCTTTCTATTGGACTGCAACTCTTTATTCATTCATATACAGATTATTTGGTTACACTCTACTTGAAGGTATCTACATAAGACTGACATGACACTGTCACGAACGTGTCATAAACATTATAAACAAGTCATAAACGTTTGACATAACGCTTCTTTTAGTAAGTGTCATTCGGTTTTTGTCATGACAAGTTAGAGTTAGGGTTAGGGTTCATGTCACATGACACTGTCATGACAGTGTCATGTCACTCTTATGTAGATACCTTCAAGTAAAGGGTTACCGATTATTTTTCTGAATTCATTGATGTATCTTTACTAAATCTGAACTTATTCTTTAATGTCTCGTTTTTTTCTGACTGACAATCCAATATATTCAGTTTACAAAGATATGTTAAAAGAAAAACTGAAAATACTATTGCTGGGAGTAGCGAACGTGGGGGTGCTTTTAAGGAATAGTTTCTACAGCCTTTAAGATGTGCTTCTGTGTCAGTCACAGTAAATGTTGCATCTTTGACTGTAAAATGGCCTCTGAATGATAATGCCTGTGCTAATGACTTTAATCGTCTTATTTGTCCCATCAACGTTGGCCGGGAGTCGTTGTAATCCCGTCACATCAACACTAAAAGCCCCGGCATTGGTGTTTTTATGAGCGAAGCCTGTGTGCACTGGCGGCTACCGAGCAATGAGTGTAATGACAGTGTTTTATCTAATAAGATCAGCAGCACTCTAATCCTCCAGCCACCTCCTCCACTGTCGCAGAAACAACATTAGCATTTTTATGGCGCAGCTATGGTACACAAATGTCATTATGATATTTGATATCAGCTTATATTACTCTCGTTAGGGTGTCAGGCTACAGTAACACTCCTCCTGGATAGAAATATCACCAACTAATGTATGCTATGCATTCCAACAACGTGGAGATAAAAAAAATGCACAGTCCCCGTCTCTCTGTAATGCTCTGTTATAAGAGTCAGACAGCAGCTCTCGCAGAGCACTCGAAATGAGCTGCGATGATGTAGCATCAATGTGGCTATAGCTATGTTTCTATCTACTCCTCAATCGAATTATCTGAAGTTCGCTAAAAACAATAATGCAAATAAAGCCGGTGAAAGTGCGTTTCCATCCGACGGCTTTAAAGCGAATAAAAACTAGTGCATAATGACGTAAAATGTTCTTTAACCGTCAAATTGGTATATCGAATGGATTTGAGACATTTTAAGGGCTGAATCGCACAACATTCAAGCAAACATTTGCGAACAAAATTTTGCTAGCCAAAATGGATCGCGCCGTTTACCTCCAAATGCTTAATATTGCACAAGTTGTAATAGTGCTTATGTGCTAATAGCTACATATCAAGCTATAATAAGACAACAACAACGCTGCGGTTATATTTCGTTGTAAATTAAATGTAGAAAGTCTCTCGTTCCCCTCAATCGTCCACTTATATCGGTCTTTGTTGACCAAAATGAACTAAAGCTTCTTCTTCTTCGTTTTATGGCCGGTTGAAAACATAAAATGGCCTAAAACGTAATTTTGCAATTCTATATTTATTTGGCAAATAATGTTTCCATTATGAGTTTATCACATAGGCCGTTTACAGATTGTAGAAACTTTGTGTTGATATTGATGAAATTCAATCGCATTTTACCGTTTCCATACGGCATTCGATATGACTAAATTCGCACACCCTGATTATAAGCCCTGACACCTGCCAGGCTCCCTATTGAAAACGCAATGGAAATCTTTGCATAAATAAACATTGCAGCAAAAACACAACAAGGTATGACTGTGGCCATTTTCATATTAGCACAAAATGTATTTTTTGTTGTTGGAGATAACGCCGCATTACTGTGCCTCTGTACAGCTGTGTCCTGTGTCTTTAGGCCCATCTGGCCCGGACCACCGGTCCGGAGCCATTAGTCAGAAAAGAGGTGAGCGCGACTTGTCGATCAGCGGCGGGGCCCCTTCACAATGAGTTGTAAGGTTTTCTCTAATGGGGTCAGCTGGCTCTGGCCTCATTCCACAGTCTGGGAATGATTTCGAGACAGAGCCGTGGACTCTATCAGTCCAAACAGCCGGGCTATTTCTGCCCACGCTGTCATGCACGCCGCATGACGGATTATTACTGGGAGCACATCAGGATGAACAAACACACACACACACACACACACACACACACACACACACACACACACACACACACACACACACACACACACACACACGGAACACACATCATGGGAAAGCACACAGAGTCGTTAGAATCACACAAACGCACGGCTCTGGGTAATTCTGCCTGAAACAAGCATCACGTCAAAACTTCAGCGGCGAAAGAAGTATTCAGATCCTTCACTTCAGTAAAAGTACTAATACCACACTGTAAACATTTTTTACTTAAAGTAAGTATCATGAAAATGTACTTCAGGTATGAAAAGTAAAAGTAGTCTATGCAGAAAAATTCTCACACTTTAGAAACTGGAAATCATCCAAACAGTTGTGTGTTCATTGGTCTAATTATTTTCGCTGTAAGTGTAGGCCGTTGTTGGCTATTTTATTGATAATAAAACCTCAGATATTATAAACTTCATGTCTACTTGTGTGCAAAAACCGTATTGTGTAAAGTAACTAAAACTGTAACAGATGAATGTAGTGGAGTAAAAAGTACAACATTTCTCTCTGAAATGTAGCGGAGTAGAAGTAGAAAGCGGCACGAGTATAATATGGGATTAGTTTAGTTGTTATGTTTGCCAGATATTTGTTCCACCACTGCAAAACTTTGATGTGAGAGAAGCACATTTATTTGCCGATACGTTTCTAGAGCAATGATAGGATCTTTAACCTCTCCTGTAATGACAATCATAATGTCAGTGGAGCGGAGATGAGCGGGATGGCGCGGTAATGATACTCACGGCTGCCACTGGAGAGGTCAAGAAGAGAGGAAAAAGATGGGGGGGGGGCGACGGGGCTGAGAGGAGGTAACTGAGGGGTCAGGGCGAGACCCGGGAGGAGACGTTAGAGGGGTAATCGCGAGGTGGAGGACACTGCGAGGGGAGCGTGAAGGATAGAGGGAGGGATGAAGGTTGAGATCAATGAGGCGAAGGGATGGAGGGGAACGGAAAGACAAGGAAAAACAAGGCTAGGAAGCAAGAGGTTAGGTGCACTGGTCAGCAGAGATGAAAGACTGACGGATGGGCGGAGGAGGGCTGGGGGCGGGGGGATAGCAGTGGGATAGATGGATGTGTTGCGCGATAGAGGTGGAGGACAGGATGGAGAGGTGACACAGAAAGATAGATTTGAAAGTAGGGGTGGGAAAAATAAATCGAAAATCGTATGTATCTAGCAACCCAGTCTCACGGCAGTTCGTGAAACAGTCACGTTATTTAATCTACGGATTCGTGTACAAGGACACATTTTTCTCGTTTTTTTTTCGTGTTGGTGAGGACGATTTTTAAAGTAATGTATTTAAATGGGAAGCATGTTTCGGGATCACAGCACGACTACGGTAGGGAGTAGTATGAAATGCCGAATGAAATCCGCGTAGGGATGTTGGTTAGCGTGGTGGATGGGTCAAACAACACAGAACTTTCACCCCGGAGACCGGAGATTGTGTCCCGGCGTGTGAAGGGTCCTTTCCCCGTTCTTCTTTTCCTAAACCCCGAAACCCAACATCCTAATAGATGCTTCCCATTACGTGCTGACAGCAAGAAT
The DNA here is from genome assembly GCF_010015445.1 of Perca fluviatilis. Taxonomy (NCBI): domain Eukaryota; kingdom Metazoa; phylum Chordata; class Actinopteri; order Perciformes; family Percidae; genus Perca; species Perca fluviatilis. The sequence goes on from NC_053113.1 coordinate 10,899,672, forward strand.
ACAATACGTTCTCAGCAACACGAAATAAACCAGATAATAGATTAAAAATAACGTGACCATTTCACAAACTGCCGTGAGACCGTGTTGTATCTAGGGCTGGATACCGAATTCCATACTTTTTAGGCACCGACCGAATTGCCTCTAAAGTATTGAGTATAGAAAAATGCCTCGTCCTTCAAAACCAAACTTTAATACTTTAATAAGGAATAAATCTCAACAGAGTCAGTGAGCCAATCAGCATGCAGCATGCGTCTACCAAGATCAAGATAATCATGTCTGTGATTGGCTGTCTAATGTTACACGTCGTAGAGACACGCAGGAAAAACCCTACGTTGCACAGAGACGGTGGCTCACGTAATAGGAGCTGAAAAATAAATGAAAAGCGTAAAAATGCATAGAAAAGCATTGGAAAAAAGCATTGCTCCAAATGTCAAAAGCACCCAAAAACACTTTCAATGAATTAAAGGACAGATTTCATTCCAGAAGTTTCCTAACTACGCAGCTTCGTATGAGAGAATTGGAATACATGTTCTGTATTTCCGTTTTTTAATTTCGTGACGAAGTCAGGGTAATGGGCTTCCAGTACTTTTTCTGTTATATTACGGATTTATTTTCTTAGAGTGCAGCACTCTCCGACCTATTAACCTCCTATAGCTGCTGGGTCTCTCCGGTACAGCTGAACAGATGCCCGAGGATTAGCAGCTGGATGTTCGCTTCAGTCTCACTAAAAAAATGACGATGAAAGCATTTCTGAGACTTCCTGTCGGCTCACTGGTTCACGGACTTAACATGTGCCGTCTGTGGGTGTGAGTCTGGTGTCATGACCGCTGAATGTAAAAAAAATGGACTCCGATGGATGAACTACAGGCTCAGCCCCCTCTTCCTACACAATACAAGAGCTCTCTGGTTCACATTTCCAGCGCAGCCTCCTGCCCTATGTGTGTTTAGTTGTGTGAGGAATATTTTCATGTCACTGGTAACCTGTACTAATGTTTAAAACCAATAAAAGTTTCCAATCACAAAAAAAAAAGAATGGACTCCAATGTAAACCCATCAGCGGCAATAAGTGTGCTGTTAGATGACATAGTATGAAGAGTCAAATGAAGCTGGGATGGGTCAAACAAACACAGGACTTTTAATCAGGAGGCTGCTGTTTGTGTCCCGTGTGAAACCAAAATGACAATGTCAATGTACTCTGTATAGCACCTTTCATTACAAGTTAACCCAAAGTGCTTTACACTAAAGACGCCCTGCGATACAAAACCGTTTTTACTTGCATTTTTTTAAATATGTCAGGTCCGTATGTGTTTGTGTTATGTTGTGAATGTGAAAATGAACTGCTACGTCCTTTGTCAGTTCTAGCCACTGAAAAGAAATAAGCAGAAAAATCAGGCCAATCACAAAAGCTGGTCAGTCTGACATCATACTGCCTGAGCTCATTACTATTCATGAGCTCGCCCAGTTGGGCTGGGTTAAGGATTCTGATAGCCAGGCTCTCATTGGCTAGCTGTTAGCCAATCATATTCAAACAGCTTAGCTTGTTGAATATTAATGAGAACTGGCAGAAATCGAGCCGAGTCTTCCTGTAGGCTTTCTATACCACGCTAGAATGGCTTGAAACAAGGTAACCAAGGCATTTTTTTTCCACAAAAAATGTTACAGAGTCCATGGTAGAACTTCAGACATTACCACAAAGTCATGAAATACGTGTGGCAGGGCACCTTTAAAAAAACATCATGCACATTGAAACAAAGCATGAATAGAAATAAGAATACAATAAAAGCATCAACACAACAACACAATCAACAAAAACAAACAAAAACATACAAGTGTGACCATATACATTTACACACAAATTTGAATGTGGACACAAAAGTCGTTGGGGGTGTGATGAACAGTGGCAATACTAGTCACAATAAAGATAATGGGACTATGACTAGAAATAGTAGTTGTAGTAGTTCATGGTGTAGCAGGGCACTGCAGGGCGTTACAGGGTGTATTACGGCGCAGCGGGGCATAGCAGGGCGTAGCAGGGCATAGCAAGACGTAGCAGGGCATAGCAAGACGTAGCAGGGCATAGCAGGATGTAGCAGGGCGTGGCAGGGCATAGCAGGACGTAGCAGGGCATAGCAGGACATAGCAGGATGTAGCAGGGCGTAGCAGGACGTAGCAGGGCATAACAGAGCACTGCAGGGCCCAAACCTAAACTACGATTTTTCCTAAACCTAATTAGCAAGTACCCCACGTTGGTGAAGACGCCAAAGGGTCCTGACCAAGCGTGTGTCTTATGTGACAACTTGTGGGGGGGCGAGAATGTGTTGAAGATGTATTGTCACATTTGTGGTTTTGAAAAAATTGGCCTCCTCAAGCTGGAAAATCCCTCCGACAACTGCAGTATAGCTGTCAAAGTAACATGATACAGGGGCACCTAAATAAATTCAAAATATAAAAGTACAACACTGACGTATTAAGAGATGCAACCAGGCCGGTCCCTGGATCTTACAACCAGAAGTGTTTCCATCCACTTAAAGCAACACTATGGAACTTTTAGCCCTACAGGTTGTCTCATTGGAACTGCAGCTGCAGCTAAAAGTGACACAGCGTTGCTTTAACACACGAGTGAATAGTGTGTCGGATTCCGTGAACAGACTCGTTCTCTTCCATCTTTCCATTCTGCAGATTCTAATGAAGCACAAATGCCAATACACGCTTCTCTGAAAGCTGTTTGCTCTTCACTAAAGTTGTAATGTGGGAGGGAAATTAGGTAAATTGTGTGGGTGGTTGAGCATCTTGTCTGCTGCAGGCTTGACAGGAAACCAACCATGTCTTCACAAAGAAATCAATTTGATGAAAACAAACTTCATTTATTGATCCCGGAGGTGCAGAGTGATTAATTATGTCACAGGGAGAAAAAAATAATAATAAAAAGACAGAGGGATTGGTTAAATTTAGAAGGAAAACAAGATCTGACTTAAATGTAATTAACTGACATAATATCTCCATCAGAGCAGCAATGAAAGAGAGCGAGTTGATAAAACACGTCCCCGAATATTACACCAACCACTGAGGCCGATAGGGAAAGCAGCTGGAAACCATTAAAGCAGGGTTTTCATTCTCATGAACTAAATCTTTCCAAAATGTCTGGGGAACTAGGGCTGCAGGATATGAAGAAAACATATGACATGTGATAACGTTGTTGAATATGCGATATTACTTGCAATAAATTAACAGATATTAAAATCGTACTGCTTTCAGCATTCTGCTAAAAAAAAAAATCAACAAATTGCTTTTTGAATTTAAAAACTAACGAAAAGGAAACTATTTTCCCCACATCATTTTATTGAAGGAATTGAACACCGAATTAAATAAAAGGGTGCTTGCCTCCTTAAAGACATCACAAAAAAAGGAATGACAGTAACATTTGAAAGTGCAGTTTTCTACTGAGATTTTCTGTGTCTTTCACGAAATGTTGCAGCCTTTAACAATGTGTTTACTGCACCAGTTGCTATCGCGATCACGATAAAAAAAAAAAATATATTGCGCAGCCCTATGGGGAATCCCTCTGACTTTCAATGGAAAGACAGAGGAGGAGCGGAGGAAAGTGATTCCATGATCAATATGTTACTCCGAATACCTCACAGCTCTTGTTTCTAATGGACAGGCAGGGTTGCAGCGCACAGCAAAACAGCTCTCGCATGCACAATCTTGTATTGAAAATGATAATGAGCAAATGCACATCAATATCCACACTAGTCCACACAACATTCCGGGATGGGAGAAAAACGTGCTCTGGTTTATCGGCATTTCTTTAAACCAATCATAATCGTCTTGTGCCGGACGTAGCAACGGTGCCTCTGCAAAATAGCCTCGAGAAGTTGTTTTAGTCATGCAACAGAAAACTCAGATTGGACAGATGGTCTAGCTAGCTGTCTGGATTTACCCTGCAGAGATCTGAGGAGCAGTTAACCATAGTCCTCACAAATCCACCAGAGGTTACACAAAGAAAGTGGAAGGTGACGGACATCCGGCCGAAAATTAGGGACATCCGGCGGAACTTTTGGCGGCACCGGAGCAATCCCAGAAATGAAACGCTGTTGATACAGATATCACGTTTGTATTGCTGAATACTAATATTTCACACACACACAACAAACACACACACACACACACACTAAAACCTTCTACCTCCAGCCAGGCCTCTTGACGGATGATTTAAACCATAAAAGTGGGTTTTAAAATATGCAGCAATGTGTATAAAAAAGGTGAATCATCAATGATTAAAGACAGCATTACGATGAGGGCCATTAAACCTCTCTACCCTCGTCCTCAGCGAAACGATAAAGACACCCCGTCATGCTAATATAGCCTTTCATTTTCATATAGACATTCACCATTCAGTTACAGTTACATACGATGGGATATATGACATTTGATCATCTGTGAATGACTAAATCAGCCTAAAACACCTCAAAGTCTCTCATTTCAAACAGCGTAATGACACATACTATAGGGGGGGTATTCATATTGTGCTTAATGGACGCTTTTATTTGGAACACATTGCAGTTCCTTCAATGCATACATTTTATGAAGCCAACCAGAGGCAATTAAACCAGTGGTAGTGTAATCTTCTGCTTACTGAGCGCCATAGAACAAAGGCTTCAATCTCATCTGCGCAATACGTATTCACTGCTGTCCAATGAAAACCATGTGTTTCTAATAGGGGTGTCACAATTTCCATTTTAAATTGAAAGTCCTTTGAAATAAACTTTTGATTTTGACTATCGGATCAAAAAAGCCGAATTGGCGAATTGCTTTTTTCTCTCTCCGGCCCTGCCTACTTGAGCACGTCCAAAGAAAAGAACACAACGGAAACAAGACACAAGGTAACGTGAGCTTACCGGCTGGCAGCATGCAGCTAAAGACACAAGGTAACGTGAGCTTAACGGCTGGCAGCATGCAGCTAAAGACACAAGGTAATGTGAGCTTACCGGCTGGCAGCATGCAGCTAAAGACACAGGGTAACGTGAGCTTACCGGCTGGTAGCATGCAGCCAAAGACACAGGGTGGCATTAGCTTAGCAGTAGCCTGCAACAACACTTTTCCAGACACCATGGAAAATGCCGGAGTCGGAGTTGACGGAGAAACAACAGAACTGGGAAACCGTCCTGCTTCCATAAAGTCACCGTGTGGCAACTTTTTGCCTTCCCGTGAGTGAGTTATGGAAACAAACAACGTGTGTGCTCCGACGGGACTCCATGGTGCATTCATGTGCATCTCGTTGAACCAATGGTGCATTCAATCGCACCTTGTCAACTCTGAAAACTCAAACTGTTGTTGCAAAGTACTCTCTTATTGTGGCATTGTTGTCCTTGTTGAAGAGAAAAAAAATTTAAATAGAAACTTGAATCACATCTATTAATCACTTAATCATGAGCATAATCAAAAGATGATTTGATGATGTTTACCACCCCAAAATCAGTGTAGATTCAAAACCTTTGGTTTCTGACTCAACAAAGCAATTCGAAGGCTTCACCCTTCTGACATTTTATTACCCAGCCATTTACACGAAAACACAATCAATAAATGGATTAACAATACCAATAGTCGGTCAAGGAAGCCCCACTTAACTCGCTCACTAAAACATCCCACAAATGTTTAACAGGCGTCAACATACATGAGTAAAGTGACAGAAATCTCAATGTAAGCCAGAATAACGTAAGTTTAATTACTGTGGATGGCAGCTGCAGCGCAAAGGGGGTCAAGTCAGTCACCAGGGAGACGACAGCAACGCCGCACTTAGCAAAATGCACGAGACCATCTGCCATGAGGACTTCATGGCCCAGTGGTTGAATACGCATCCATCAGAGCCCTGAAGTAAAGAGATCTATACTGAAACAAATGTTCTCTAACCACTCTGGTTAAAGCAGTATAAGCATGAAGAGAAGTCAAGTATTTGTCCACTTAAGGGCAATTGGTTGAAGAAAATAGGAATTTAGTTTCCTACACATTTAGCTCATCAGATTTTTTTTTTCTTTCTTTCTGCAGGCTGGTGCAGTGTTTCCAATAGGAAGGCAATGCCTGACAGTTCTTAACTGTATACACAGAGACAAACAGAAAAACTGTTGAGTTGTTTCTCTCTTAGTAAATCAGTCTGTATCCTTCAGATGATCCTGCTGACACAAATAACCTGTCTACCTTGTATCTACACCCTTCCACAGTATCCATCAGAAATTATGACAATTACATCAAACAAATGTGAGTAAAACAACCAAATACCTAAACGCACATATGCAGAGTTTGAGCCAGTCTGATCGAGCAAGTGAAAAAGAATTCTACTTGCCCCAAGGCAATTTTTAATGGCCCCTACACAATTCTTTTTCAAATGTCAAAAAAACCATCAAAAACTTTAAAAAAGACTAAAATCCAAACCAAGTCAACAAAAAAACATATGCAAAAAAAACATTCGAAAGAACGCCGGGAAAAAAAAGCATCATATGTCAAAAAAAAAAAGTCAAAAATATAAAAATGCGTTAAAAAAAAAGAAAAAAAGTCAAACCCTGTTGAACCCTGCCCCCTTAAAAACATAAATGATCGGCCATTACGACCTCCCTGCGCCTGAGTGTCTGCCATAAAATGAAGGGCAGCATCAATGCTCTAAGTTATTATGTATTTATTTATGTATATAGGGTGAGGCTGTGGCTCAGGTGGAAGCCTACCAATCGGAAGGTTGGTGGGTTCAATCCCTGGCAGTCCAATGTCCAAGTGTCCTTGGGCAAGACACTGATCCCCAAATTGCTCCCGATGCTGCGCCATCGGTGTGTGAATGTTTATCTGATGAGCAGGTGGCACCTTGTATAGCAGCCTTGGCCACAATGTATGAATGTGTGTGAATGGTGCCTGTAATACGTAAAAGCGCTTTGGGTAGTCGTTGAGACTAGAAAAGCGCTATATAAACAGGGGCGTCAGACTGGGGGAAGGGGTCCGAGTACCCAGGGCCCTCATGTGAGGAGGGCCCAAAAGGATGCTAGAATGAATAGCTGTGGATGCAAGGACGGGCCCATAGAAAATGCCTTTCTTCAGTGTCCTGAGATAACTCTTGTTAGTAATTTGATACTATAAATAAAATTGAATTGAATTGACATTCAGGGCGCAGAATTTTGTGCTACGCCCCTATATATAAATACAGTCCATTTTATGTATTCAAGTGTTGGCTGGTAAAATGTTCGCTGGAAACCTCTGTGTCATCTGCCAAAGACGGTTTGCTGAAGAGAGAAAATGCTTCTCCGTATCGCTTTGATATTCAACAAGATTACAAGGATTGTGTCTTTCTGCTGACTGCATGAATGCATGTAATTCTCCAGCCCTTATACGCTCCAGCTAGCTTGACACTCCCAAACGATCCTGGGCCAAACACTGCGCATGCATGTATACATAAGGATTTCCATATAAAACACATACACATACATAGTGTGAGTCACATTCACACATCAGACGGGTTTCTCCGTGGCCGATGGCAGGTAGGGATGTTAATCTCACAGGAAAACACATTTGCACTTCACAACTTCATCCACTGAATTTTTTATATTTTGTCAGCCAATTCTGGAAAATATACTGCTCTGATGGGTTTATATTTTAAGCAGGAGAATTTAAAAAAAACAAAAAAAAACAAAAAAAAAAACTAATCTCTCTGCCTTTGTACCTGTATTTCTTTTTGCCTCTGTCTCTCACATCCCCATGCTCTCTCTCTTCCCTCTGTGCCTCTTCACTCTTTCATTTCTCCCTCCTCCCTCTCACGAACCCTTCTTTCATCTCTCCCCTCTCCTTCCTTTCCCTCCTTCTCTCTCTCTCTCCTCCTCCCCTCTCTCTATCACTGTTGTCAGCGTGTGACAGATTAGCTCTCATCTCACCATTACCATTTAATGACCCGGCCTTACATGGAGACACTCACCCTTGAAACTCATTACATCAGACATGACATTCAGCTCTGTGTGTGTGTGTGTGTGTGTGTGTGTGTGTGTGTGTGTGTGTGTGTGTGTGTGTGTGTGTGTGAGCGCAAAAAGTCTTTATTCTTGTTTGTTTGTGAGCTGCACATGCGGCACACACACACACACACACACCTTCAAATTCTCTTTTCACATGAGAGGTAATTTTACAATTGGTACACAGAAGTGATGTGACATAAGGATAAGTTTCTGTCACGGTGCCCTGTACCCATTTTACAGTCAACATTTGTCATCTAAAATTAACTATAGCGATCGCTAAACTCATCGGTCATGTGACCGGTCAGCCACACTTTGTTATTTGACCGGCCAGCGATCGCCATAATTTCGTGCCAGCGATCGCCATAATTTCGTGCCAGCGATCGCCATAATTTCGTACCATATCATACGAACCTGTTCACGAGAACGCCTTTATCTGTGCACGTGCGAGACGTACGGCTAAAAGTTTCCGGGTCAGAACACGCCGGGGTGAACTTTAGCTCCGCATTACGTCCATCAATCTACGTGTAATCTGCATGAGACTCCGAAACATGATCCCTGTACCACGTTACAGCCCTAGTGTGTGAGCTGTTGACTCATTTTTTACAAGGAAGTTAAAATTATGTCAATTAATTAGTTGGCGTTCACTGCCTACCACCCCTTTGCACTATGCTGCAAAGATACACACGCACGCACGCACGCACGCACGCACACACACACACACACACACACACACACACACACACACACACACACACACACACACACACACACACACACACACACACACACACACACACACACACACACACACACACACACACAGTGTCTATTTTTATCTGGCTATTGACAGCACTCTGTCCCACTGTTCACACTAAGCTGAGCCACATAATTGGCTACCATCTATCCTCTCCCTCTGCCTCGTACTGCCTCTCTCTGTGTTTAATTCTGATTTCCTCTCCTTCCCTGCCTCTTCCTGTGATATCCCTCCATCCTGTACTTTGTGGTGACCCTGGTGAGTTGTGCGTTCAGAGCTTGGAAAAACCAAGCTCCCATTTTCTGTCTCAGCAGGAGGGCAGACCTGCAGCAGCGCTACATCCCCGGGTCGCGCTTACAAAGAGGCTAAAGAGAGAGGGATGGGTGAGGGGGGGGGGGGAGCAAGAGAGAAAGGGATTCAAGAGGAAGTGGGGAAAATAAGGAAGAAGTAGAGAAAGGAGTGCTTGGGAGAAAGACAAAGAGACGGAGACAGAGAGGAAAATGTCAGGGAGTATTTTTAGGTTGCTATCAGGCGTGTTATTTAACACCTGCTGGGTTCTGTTAGAGAGGAGAGGAGACAAAAGACGGAGAGGAGACAGAGAAGGACCAAAAAAGGAGAGGAGAGGACAGCAGAGGTCGGGGATTGGGGTTCAAAAGCTTTTTATCAAATCAAAACCAGTATCAAAACTGATTATTGAATCAAAATCCTTTTGAAAGACCGAATTGAATCTACTGATGTTAAGCTTCAAACTATTCTTTAATGCTGTTATAAATATATTCCTATTTAACAAACTAAAACTCAAAGATGAACGTTCGGAGGAATAAAGAATAGGTTATTTTCCTAGATTGATTTTAGACTTGACATTAAGATACTGTAGATGAAAAATATGTTAAAAGTTAATTAATCAAAACAAGATTAATTCAATTCAAAATTTAAGGAGCCTTAACATACCTGTAGTAATAGACACTCATATATATATATATCATTCATACCTTGCACTGTGTATATACTGTAGTATATGTTGTGGGTTCACGTACATTTTTGATCATTGGCAAATTATGAAAGATGTTTTATCAATATTAATAAAGTTATGAATATGGTTATTAATAACTTCGTCAAATCGACAAACAATCAAAACGGGGCACCACCCTGCAAGTCAGGGACCAATAATCAAACTGTGGAACAGTCTCATTTCTGTGAAAATCCTTTAAAAAGGAAACAAAGGAAGGTGTGAATTCGAGCTCGGGCCAGTCCGACCAGCAACTACTACAACAAGTACACAAATAATCACAAGCAACTGCTAATTAAGTATAATAAGATTTATTACCGTCACAATTATCAGTAGCTAATCAATAATCCTTCAATAATAAACTTATATACCTTTTACAATATCACAACCAAAACAAAGCAAAAACAAAGCAGGGTGGACACGTCTGTGTCTGTGTGTGTGTGTGTGTGTGTGTGTGTGTGTGTGTGTGTGTGTGTGTGTGTGTGTGTGTGTGTGTGTGTCTAAAAGAGGAGGGGCGGTGTCGAAATGTAGTTCTAACACAAAACTACCAAAATGGCTACTCCGGTGAGCTGCACATAACTATTTAGCCTCAAGAGGGCGGTAGTGGTGCTGGGTGCACGAGGAGGGGCTGAAGAAGCCGGGGGGGGGGGGGTTGCTAGGCAACCCGCACGCTTAGCCGGTATGGTAGTTCCTGTGTTAGCTCTGTACAAACTAAGCCGATTCCACGTGGTTTAAGCTAGCAGCGCTAGCTCGGGAGCTACGCGGCTAGCTTGTGTGTTTGTGTGTGTGTTAGTAAAAGGAACAGAAAAAGGAAGGAAAGAAAAGAAACACTCTGATCTTAGATATCGATAACGGCCAGCTCAGTGGCTAACAGCTGATTTCCGCGATTGTCTCGCAGACAGTAACTAAACTCCGTGAAAGGAGTGGTTTAGCAGGTAGCGCTTACGGTTTTAACCCAGCTACTTAACACAACAAAATCAAACGGTATAGTGATCAATTTATACATTCACAGAAAGATTAATAACCAGATATGGGCCAATACATGATTACAATCACAGATCAGCTTAATGGCACAAGCGGTAGCGAACCCTTTGCTCATTAATAACAAACCAAAACGCACTAGTTCTAACGTCTGCCCAGAACGGTGTACAGCCTTACTGTGCGTTGTTTGTCAGTTAAATCTCTCGCCAGAGGTTAACGATCCGTTTCGTCCAGAGCAGTGGATGAGACATGATCCAGGTCGACAAGCAAGAAACAGAACGCAGTCCTTTTCGTGAATCCAGGCTGATTAAACCCGCTGCAGATAGAGGAAATACCCGGCCAGTATTTCCTCGGGTTCCCCTTTGTATATCAGACCGATATAAAGTTGTCCCAGCTCAAAACTCGACCAGCGAGGGGACGCTGGCTAGCTAGTCCGGACTAGTGCTTCCTGTCAGCAACCGGGGGTTACCGTGAAAGCGAAGAAACACACGCCCCGACAGCTTTTATCCTCCCTCCGCCTCCTAGTGGCGGGGTGGTGCATTCAAAGATCCGACAGCCAATGGGAAAAGTGCAACCTTATCACAGGTGTGAACAGTTCTTTGTCTCACCACCAGTTTGCCTTGCTGTCCTCGTGTTGAATGCACAGTCTCCATTTTGCGAAGTGGCGGCTTGTAGGAGTTTGGTGAGACTGGCTTTGGGATTCACGTGTAGGCCAAGATCCTTTGTCTTGCCTTCAGCTCAGTCTGAGCCAAATCACTGTTTAACCAGCTTCTTGGTCCCCAACAATGTTATTTAATTATACTGTAGCACATGTTATTTAATATGTTATTTAATTACTGCTTAAGCACTTCTGGTTAGACGCTAACTACATGTCGTTGCTATGTACTTGTGACATGTGCATTGACAATAAAGTTAATCTAATTAACCCTCAGGTAAAATGAGCATGAGTTGCTATTTGAAAAGGTCCCATGGCATGGAAATGTCACTTTATGAAGTTTTTTAACATTAATATGAGTTCCCACCTGCTTTTACATAAGTAAATGGGCGTTGCTTTATTTAGACGCATGTACTGACTAACTTCATCATTAGACGAGCTGCGTGAGGATCTGGATGGCGTTCCACCTCTGCTAAAACATGTTCCTGTGGGAAACCGCAGGATTGCAGGTTTTATAAAGAAAGAATTGTGAGAAGCCTCTGAAGAAATCCTCTACCATTTGTTCTGTTAACAGAAAAAATGTTCCAGAAATAGACGTCTTAGACTCCTTACTGAGCCTTGAGACTTGATTTGGACTTTTGTGACTCATGAACACGAGAACAAGATGCTGAAGTGCGCAGATACTTCAGAGGAGCAATCAGGTTTCACTAGAACAAAGAGTGCTGATTTACTACTCTGCTATGAGTCGGTGTGTGTGTGTGTGTGTGTGTGTGTGCACTCATACTGTGTTTGATGGACAGTGAAATGGGAGGGTAAATCTACAGAGGCTTCACCTTACAGCAACCTCCATCTGCCTCACACACACACACACACACACACACACACACACACACACACACACACACACACACACACACACAGCTCTGCAGCGTTCATGTATTTCTGCCTGTAAAATCCCAAGTCTTTTAATCTCAAAGGGGACCGAGACACACACAGACACACACACTCTTTGGCCTCTGGGAGGCTCGACATGATTCAGGACGAGAAGCAGGCCAGCAGCAGCAGAGCCATAACACTGTGCGACCGACAGACAGGGCTGCATCAGGAGGAAAATCAAACGCACATCATCAGGGACACAACACACTACTGTCACACTACTGTCACACTCTGTTTTAAGGCTGCCAATTCATTCCTTCTCTAGTCCAGAGATCTTCAACAGGTGGTCCGGGGACCCTTACGGGGTCCTCAGAGATACTACAGGGGGGCCCCAAGATATTGTTTAATCATTTCAAAAAAGGTTCAAAAGTTAATATATCTGAAAATATACATAAACATGATTCCTACATATTCTTAGCAAAGATAAATCAGCCTATTTGTGATTAGTTTTTAAATGTACGCAACATTGATGACATCCACAGATACAGTTAAGCTTAAGGATTGACCAATATGAATGTCAATAATTATGCTAATATATTGCATGCACCAGGGCTGGACTGGGACAAAAAAATCGGCCCTGGCATTTTTGGCCCAGGCGGCCCACACCCACCGTGATTGGTCAGACACATTCCCTGCAGACAGTCCTCTTAAAATATGCGTGCATTCTATGATATGAGTTGCCATTGTGTTCAGCGTTCATGTGATAGTTTATGATCGTTCAAGAGGGGTCTCAAGATTTATCTGTTGATCTTACACTTAAATAATTCATTCATTCTTAGAGTTATGATTTGTATATTTATGGTATTTTTATTATTTTTTATTATTGATATTTGATACTGTATTGCCATCATTGTTATTACTATTTTGCTTAATATTTAAAAACTGTTTACTGTTAATTTTAACTATTGTAAGATTCATATTTTGTCGCTTTGGACACAAGTGTCTTCTAAATACAATAACCATAATCCTTCCCAAAAGCTACAATAAAGCTGAGAGTAGTACAGTATATGCCCTGGAAAAGAGCACCAATACAAGAGAAGCTAATTAAGCCATTCAAGGAACACTGATGCTTGTATCAACACTGATTTTATAGATACACTGACTTTCCAGCTACCCAACAGGCTAACCGCTAGCATTTTCAATGTAAGCTTAAACAGTTAGGTTACCTGACAACCACTAACTTTAATGTTACAGCCAAACTGCTTGTTGTCGTTATAACGTGACACACACACACACACACACACACACACACACACACACACACACACACACACACACACACACACACACACACACACACACACACACACACACACACACACACACACACACACACTCCCTCCCTTAGAGTCTCTCTCTTCCATCTTTTCCTCACTCGCTCCCATGGCCCTCTCCTGGTCACTCTCCTCCTCCTCGCGTCTTCCCTGTCATGATCATGTAGTTTCTGCTTCTCTGTATAGCCAGCCACCTCCCCTCCTTCCTCTACTTCAGCAGGTAATGCTGATGTTGAAGCAGCTACTACAGCCCCAAACATGTCAGAAATTTCGGCACATTTTGAGGACTCGGCCTGTAGATTCTTAATCTTTTTCTCCTGTAATTTCTCTGCACCTCCCTTGCACTTTAGTGGTCGTTTGTCCATTTTAACATGGATGCTAAACTTCCAGCATAACTATTACAGCTTGTGTGTCAGGGCCGGGAGGCGTGGCCATAGTGGGAGTCGTAAATTTGCGGCCCGGAGTGGGGAAGGGGGTTCCTGGATTTGATTGGGTCAGGCCAGTGCCAATAAAGAAAATTAACCAATGGGCCGCTGTGAGTTCTTTATGGGCCGGCTCGGCCAAAAAATAAAAAAAGGCCTATTTATATCGGCGATTCGGCCCAAAAGTGCGTCAGCCCACCGGGAAAATGCCCGGTATACCAGATGGCCAGTCCCGCCCTAGCATGCACCACAAAAGGTATGTATAAAGGCTTTCAGCCACCCTGCACATTATTGTAGGCCCAGTTTAATATGCAACTCATTTTTCATAACATACGTAGTAAGGGGTCCCTGGTCTATCTGTCTTTCAGCTGAGGGGGCCCTGGCCTAAAAAATGTTGAAGACCCCTGCTCTAGTCTATTAAAAGTCACTGCACTGTTTAGTTTGATCTTATTCGTGTTATTCGAGTGTGTTGGAGATAGGGTTGGACGTCGTTTTGATTTGAACATTTCTGATTCAAATCCCGAATCTTACGTTTGATTCCGGTTCTTATCGATTCCGATTCTTCGTGGGGGTGGAATTGAAACGGGGTCACATGGGCTTTTTCGACGTAAAAAAAAAAAAAATGAAAAAAGTCACACTTTAGAGAGCGCCGTTCCACGGCTGCAACACGACAAGCGGCAGGAAGTACGGTGGCCACTACGGAAACCAAAACTTTGGCGTGTTAAATTTGGAAGCAGTTATCGGATTCCACACCAAATTTTGACAGACGGACAGACAGACACAGACACACACACACACACACACACACACACACTGCCAATGAACTTTCTAGTGTCCTGCAGCAGTAAGGGCAGTAAAAGTTATGACCTTGACCAGGGTCTACTTACTGCCCTACAAAGGCAAAAAAAAACTTAACTCGCTAGAGTGTGGAACCGACAAAAATGACTATTATTTCATTGTCCAGCCAAATGAATTATAGGTAGGGTTGGCCATTGAAGAACCGATTCCTGCTTGGAATCGTTTCAGAAATTACCATTCCAGTAGAATGGTTTCTTTATTGGAATCGTTTGGAGGATTTGGTTTCGCTCCAGTGGGGCTTCATTTTGCATTGAAAAAGACTGGTAAAACTGCAAACCACCATTGAGTCAAAATAAAACTTTCCTCTTATTTGTGAAATAAGCATGTGACCCGTTTCAACTCCACCCCTCAAAGAATCAGAATCGAGATGAAGAATCGGAATCAGAATCAGAATCTTTAAAATCCAAACGATGCCCAACCCTAATTATAGGTAGGAATCTGGCAATGAGATGTTTTGGTAATGACATTTATCTATATAAAAAAATACACAGCTCAAACTTGACTTTTGACCTCTTGTTACTGTACTCTGCCTTTGTATTTGTCTGCAAAAAGTGAGAAGTCACACCAAGGCAAAAAGGCAGTAACTTCCACATTATCAATGTTTGGTTGCTGATCACCATTTACACACACACACACACACACACACACACACACACACACCATCTTTTTGCTCATCATGTTTTTTGATATTATTTCTCACTCTGACCACGCACAGAACAACACACACATACACAAACACACAGGGTGTTATTGTGTTCAGTTCTCTCGAATCATACAGCACCATCCATCAGCGAGCTGTCAGATATGACCTTCTACTTGAAAAACAGAGACGGAGTGAGAGACGGAGGGAGGAATAAGTCGAGCAAAAGAGGAAGAAGGGTACGGAGAGGGGAACGGATAGAGAGAGATCGAAAAAAAAAAGAGCGATGGAAAGAGTGAGAGTGATCGACAGTGGTGTGGAAAGAGAACGACAGCGAGACGTGACGAGAATGAGATCACTGTCCTGCTGAGATTAGCATGCTGACACCCATATTGAATTTACACTGGAGTTGTCATGTGTCCTCACACTGTCTGCTCTCGGGGGGGGTGGGGTCTGCACCGCGCCGGCTCACATTCAATTTAAACTCGACACGTTTTTACCATTTTCTCATTAATCCCTGTGCTGTCAGATCACTCTTGAAGACTCACTGGCGGAGGCAGAGGAGGGGGTAGGGGGGAGAAAAGAAAAGAAAAGTACCCCCTTGTTAGACTTCAGAGTTATCTGCTCTGAGCTTTTAATTCAATTCTGGGTGGATCTTCTACTGTCCTCAGAGGGAATCTGGTTTGTCGTTTCACGATTTATTTGTGAAACTGTAAAAGTGTCTCTGATGTTTCGGGGCGCTCCCTGATCGTGTTTATTGCAGTTTTTCTCTTGTCAAATATGGAATTGTGGATTCCTCATTCCCAGTTAACTTTTCTTTATATCAATGAACGTCCGTTACATTCAAGCCGTTGCCAAATGAGTTGCTACAAAGCTAATTAAAACCATCAGCTCCACACAACTCTCTCTGGATTTCTCAGCGTGGCTACGTTCCGAAGATTGTGGCGTCCGGTGACTTTGCCGTCCTCCGTGTCCTCCTTGGCTACTAGCAACTGTGTGGAGGAGGAGGGGTGGGGGTGGTTCGCGATCACTTAAGGCTCGTCTCATGTGGACGCGCTGAATAGTTTTGTTGTCATTACTTAGAATTACTCATGGGGGAGACAGAAAACGACGCACCATGGCTTTATCTCCCGACTACAGCTTTAACTACGCACTATAGCGTTAATGTGTATTTGTCTTATGCTGATGTGTGTGGATTTTTCTTTTGAGCTGCTGTAACAAGGGAATTTCCACAGTGTGGGATTAATAAAATCCATCTTATCTCGTTTTTTCTCATTGACAATCATTTTAATTTCTCCATTACCTATAGTCTGACAAAGCAAAGGGACTGCAATCCCTTATTTGGGCACAAATGTAGGTCACACTTCTGTGGTCCATTTAGAAAAGCTTTTATCGCAAGAAGAATTTACGAAAAAATAAACGGGGAAGAAAACACGAGGAGGAGAGGTGAAGGTGAGGAGGAGGAGGAGGAGGAGAAATAAACTAACACTTCATCACAGTGTTTGTGACGTATTAGAGCCTGTGTGTGGGAGTTTGTGGATATTACAACACTGGGTTAGAAAAAACCTATCAACTAATGACAACTATTCAGATTAGAGAGCAAATCAATAAGCAAACAAACATTGGTTTTAAATCCAGCTTTAGTACTTTTAGGGTGATATTAAATCAGAAGCATGGACTCTATTCCTGCCTCGTTGGGACTCAATATTTCAAACTTTGTCTGATATTCTGGGACACGTGGTTAAACCCAACCCAGTGCTGGCTGTATTCGGAGTACCGGGACAGGACAGTCCTCTTATAGGACCCCTTCTCGCTGCAGCAAGCTTTATAACCCTTCTAGCACGCAGATTCATTCTATTGAACCGGACACAGGCCACAACCTCCCACTTCCACTATGTTGATCGAAGACGTCATGCAGCACCTAAAACTGGAAAAAACTCAGATATACGTTGCGTGGTTCCGTTGAAACATTTTGTAAGACATAGATATAGTAGAAGCTAGGCAATACATATTTCTTACCTTAACTCTAAGATATGATAACTACCTGAGGTGTGTAGAAATATTTCTAGAATCTAGATGTGTTATTCTCAGTATTAAAGTGGTATTCCCTGTATAATGTACAGACTCGGGACACACAGATAGTTAGCGTAAGCTTTGATTACCTCATAGTTCAGGAATGTGAGTGTATGTTTTTCTGGACCAGATGGAGAAGTGCAACAGGAGGGGGATCAGTTTGTGTTTGTGTGTGTGTGTGTGTGTGTGTGTGTGTGTGTGTGTGTGTGTGTGTGTGTGTGTCAGAGCTGGAGGATCTGCCCGGAGACAGGAGAGAGAGAGGAGGGGGACGCCTTCAAGCAAGATGATAAAAGATTAGGAATATGGTTAGATGGCGTTCATAATCTGACATAGACTTTGCTGACTTGAACTCCGTATACGTTTGTCTGCGGTTAGGGAAACTTAGTGTCATTTTGTGAACCCACAATTGTGTTCTGTAAACTTAGATGCTGGACTTCAGTAAACTTTCTTGACTTTAATCAATCGTCTCAGTTTTGATCCCCGAGTTCTGGTGTCATTAGTGTCCTTAACCAACGGGCAGGAATTAGAGCATATAGATAACTGGAGTCAGATCTTCCTCCGGCCCTCGGGCCAGTACTTTTCCTTGAATTTTCTTCAGGTGTGAACTTTGATCATGATCTAATCTGATTATCTATCCTACAGGACTGTTGGGATAATTTATCAAAAATGACAGAGTCGCTGGAGTGGCCTTTAAGCTTGTTTACTTGCAGCAAGGAATCAATGAGATGCACCACAAGAGTGCAGAGATCAACTGGCGGACATCCTCACAGATCCTCTTTTAAGCAGAAACTCCCATGGCTACACAATAGACAATCAGTATACATATGCTTATCATGATAGTCATGGGTTACTCCCATGAGTTACCATTGAGCTCCCACACATCATGCGCTTCGCCCTGAGGCGCTTTCTATTCTTCTTTTGATTACAGTCATGCACAAATATAATGCTTGTAATGGTTATATAGTTTTCATGCAGTTTAACACAAAACTAGAGTTTTTCTAATAAGGACCTATTGTGTTCGTCTCTGTGTATGCAAATGTTTTTGTGAAAAGAAAAATAAACAGACGTTTAAAAGAAGAAGAAGCATGGAGTCTAAACGCAAGTATCAGGCTACACCTCTTTATGTTCAAGAGATCTGTTCTACAATGGGAAGGAATTAAGATAAACATACACCACAGTTCCCTGCGCTTTAGGGGGAATCAAACTAAATTGCTGTAATTTTAAGTTCCTATTCTCCGCAGCAGCAGTAGTGGTAGGGGGTATTCTTGCTGTATTTGCACCCCACTGCTGCCTGAATAATAAAAAAGAGAAAACGCCTCATGCAAGGCTCCAAAAGCAAGTGACGGTGGAAAGGAAAGGACATTTTGCTGATACAAAAGGACCTCCTGGGGACCAAAGTACAGATACCGTATTCGTCGAAGCATTTCATTGAAATGTAATGTCTCTAGTAGACAAGAGTAGACCTGCACCTGCAACACATCTCCCAGTCGGGGAATATCTGGAAAGAAAAGAAAAAGGGAAGAAAGCAGGCGAGGCGAGGCGAGGCGAGCTGGCTGGCTGGTTGGATGGACAGATGGATGAAGAAACAGATGGATGGGTGGATAGACGCAGGGATTGGGGGTATAGCTCTGGGCTCAGGGATTAAGCCACAGATTAATTCTTTAACCAGAAAAGGATGCAGAATTTCCAGCGGAATGTAAATCACACATCATGATCTGGATATCTGTGGCGGCCTCTTACCTGCTTATCTGTCACTGGAGTGGGGATTCGGTTACATAACAAGCCTTTATGGTGGTGGGGGGAATAAACATATAACGTCTTAAGAGCAATATTGAAGGGGACACAAATAATTCATCCATAACTGTACTTGTATAGGATATGCGTAGTTGTGAAACTCCAGTAAGTAGGCTGGCAAAGTTATACTTTAAAATCGGATGAGGTAGTTCTTACAGATGTGTGCGGAATGCTAGCAAGCAAGTAACAACAGCAGCCACCGCCACTAAGTTAGTAAAGTTTAACAACTTCTGTTTCGTAGCTCTTGTCAAGCGTAGAAAAGCACAGCTCGCCAGATGACTGACAACCGTGGCTCAACTAGTGAAAAATGTTGGTGGAATTAGCAAGTAACATTAGCTACTAATTCAACAAGTACCAAACAAGCTAGATTTACTCTAAAAAGTGAATATTTGTTTGTATGTAACTATTAATGCTGTATTAGAGAATCAGCCAGTCCAGTCTACTTTCTGACGCAGCCATTCTCTCCCACGAGTCCCACCGGACTCCTGTGTACTGTTACCCTGGAAATCCAGAGTTCTCGCGAGAGCACAATTTTGAATTTGCTCAGCGATTCACTCTGGCATTTAGTAATGATGCTCATTAACTAGGCCCTTGTCGCCGCGCTGCACCAATCACATTGGTGTTTCTGATATAGGCGGGCCAGAGGCGAGCTAAAGAGAAGACGACAGCGCTGCAAAAACAAGTTTGTTTGAAACGGCTTTGGCCGCTACAATGAACGAGTTAGACTTGGCTTTTCATCTAAAAGAGGAACAGAAGACGGCGCTCCAATCGTTCCTTTGCAAGAAAGACGTTTTTGCTGTTTTGACGACCGGATACGGCAAGAGTTTAATCTACCAGTTCGCTGCTCTGGTAGCTAAGAGTTTAATCTACCAGTTAGCTCCGCTGGTAGCTAAGAGTTTGATCTACCAGTTAGCTTTGCTGGTAGCTAAGAGTTTAATCTACCAGTTAGCTTTGCTGGTAGCTAAGAGTTTGATCTACCAGTTAGCTTTGCTGGTAGCTAAGAGTTTAATCTACCAGTTAGCTTTGCTGGTAGCTAAGAGTTTAATCTACCAGTTAGCTCCGCTGGTAGCTAAGAGATTAATCTACGAGTTAGCTCCGCTGGTAGCTAAGAGTTTAATCTACGAGTTAGCTCCGCTGGTAGCTAAGAGTTTAATCTACGAGTTAGCTCTGCTGGTAGCTAAGAGTTTAATCTACGAGTTAGCTCTGCTGGTAGCTAAGAGTTTAATCTACGAGTTAGCTCTGCTGGTAGCTAAGAGTTTAATCTACGAGTTAGCTCTGCTGGTAGCTAAGAGTTTAATCTACGATTTAGCTCTGCTGGTAGCTAAGAGTTTAATCTACGAGTTAGCTCTGCTGGTAGCTAAGAGTTTAATCTACCAGTTAGCTCCGCTGGTAGCTAAGCATATGGGGCTCTGGATACGTCACCCCGTGTATTGTTGTGACTGGTCGTAGTGCTATCCAATTGCGTGCAGTGAGCTTTTCAAATGCATGCTTGGTGCCGCCCCTCGAGTTGGGCCATGTCATTACTCAGTGCTAGACCCTTAATCTTTCGGATTTGGGTCTGGATTTCCAGGCTAGAGTACCGTTAACGTAAAGGGAGAAAACCAAGCAGTAGACCAAACCACTGTGAGGCAAGGGAGGGGGGATTTGATATGTTTCTAAACTTAAAATGTATGTTTTCGCCCTGTTAGCGTTTGTATTGTTTTACTACTTACGCAATTATTTACGTGGGATAGAAATATCCTCCCAGATTTGGATATGCAGAGCCTTTTGTTATAAATCACCCATTTACAACTTCCGCGTGATTAGATGCATAAGGCTTGTGTTTGAGGATCTTTCAAAAACATGACAGCTGGGTGTTTTTCTGTGCTGTCTGGAAAATACAGCAGCCAGCGAATGTGTCATAGGTAGAAGAAGGTGGAAAACACATCAGAGTGCATGCTGGGAGTACGTCTCTCTCTCTCTCTCTCTCTCTCTCTCTCTCTCTCTCTCTCTCTCTCTCTCTCTCTCTCTCTCTCTCTCTCTCTCTCTCTCTCTCTCTCTGCTAATGGGATGTGAAGCACATTGTAATGCTCTCCATTATGATAATAGTCGCCACAAAACAACGCATCACTCCAGTCGCATTAAAATATGTCACTCTATTACCACACTCAAGCATGACACAGGGTGGTTTCTCACTGGCTGGCTGCTATTGCGCCTGTCTCCTTGCCTACCTGTCTGCCAGTTGCTTTTCCAAGCCAGTCTGCCTCCTGTTTACTGCATAAGTAATATTATGCATCTGTCTATCTGCTAACCTGTCTGCCTGTCTCCTTCTTCACCATCGTGCTGTCTCGGTCACCTCATTACTGGACAGGGCTGCAGGATATGAGGAAAATATATCATTGCGATTATCTTGACAGATATTGCGATTGCGATATTGGAGGGAATGATCGTTTTTGTATCATTATTCTCATTTTCATTGAAAAATATATATATATTTTTTAAATGATTATAGTGTGATTATTGTAAGGATCTGTACCAAAGAAATATCTTTTCTGTAGTATGTAGGATAGGATTTGTAGGCTGGGACGTCTCTGCAGCACCACAATACTTCATTCAGAATGGCTTGACACATATTGTGCCTTTAACAAATATTGCACCCCCCTGAGATTTGGATATTGGATTAGTCCATATTGCGATTTTCTTTTTTTTTGGGGGGGGGGGGGGCTTTTCCCTTTATTGGATAGTGACATTGGATAGACAGGAAAGGGGGAGAGAGATGGGGGATGACACGCAGCAAAGGGCAGCAGGTCGGATTCAAACCCGTGCCGCCGCAAAGGCCTCAGACTGCCTGGGGCGCACGCTCTTACTGGGTGAGCTAGAGGCCGCCCCCATATTGCAATTTTGATAAAAATATGATTAATGGTGCAGCCCTATTACTGGATGTAACATAAGATATACAAAAATTCCCATTGCCTTACGACACACAGTTACAGTGAATGCATGGCCCATAAGGGGATTAGGAAGTCTGTTACAAAAATAATCAGAGCTGCCTTGACACAATGTTGACACAAGAATACTGTCGGTTATTATCTCGATTCATCTTTAGTTGTTTGGTCTATAAAATGTCCGAAAAATGTGAAAAATGTGCATCTTTTTTTTTAAAGCCAAACATGACGTCCTCAACGCTGACGCTGGAATCAGATCATTTTTACTTTTCTTTCATGAAAAAAATGACTCAAAACCGCTTAATCGATTATCAAAAAGTTGGGGATTAATTAAATAGTTAACAGCTAATGTATCAGTGTATTTAGCAACCAGTATGTGTGAAACGTCATGGATCTGCCCATGCCTGTGTACCTCAGTCAATGAGTCCGTAGGAGCTCTCCACTGAGATCAGTTACAATTTCCTTTAGAGTCCATCCGTGGCCCTGAATTCCAATTTGTTTGAATTTATCCATGAACTACTGTACAAGAAGCTTTTATTGGCGCTCTCCATGGTCCTGAAAACATCTAAAGCTCACTATGGCACTATAAGAATGCTGGGGGTCTCTCCACTGTGCTGTAGCTCTCCTTGGTCCTGAAACCAGTCCACTTGTTTGACGTTATCCATAAACTACAAGAGGCTATGTTGGAACTACCCAATTCAAATTCAATTCAATTTGATATAAATTATAGTATCAAATCCTAAAATAAGTTACCTCAGGATACACTCTGTAATAACAGAGACTCAACAATTTTGCCCCAAGAGCAAGGCATTCGGTGCGACAGCGGCGAGGAAAAACTTCCTTTTAACAGGCAGAAACCTCAGGCAGATCCTGGCTCTTGGTGGGCGGCCATCTGACTCATGGTTAGAGAGAGAGAGAGAGAGAGAGAGAGAGAGAGAGAGAGAGAGAGAGAGAGAGAGAGAGAGAGATCCTGGACTATATACAGGCTCAGTGACCACCAGCTGGCCGTAGAGACAGGAAGACTCGGACAGACATGGCTGCCCAGAGAGGAGCGTATATGTGCTCACTGCTCAACAGCGGAGCTAGCAACAGAGATACACTTCCTCCTCCACTGTGAAAAATTCTCTTCACTAAGAGATTTACACTTTGGAAAAATAGCAAAATAAATAGCAAATTTCCCAATGTTAACATCAGAAAAGAAGCTGGAAGTTCTCCTAGGAGAAGAGACAGCAGCTCCACTGGCAGCTAAATATGGATCTGCCTGCCACAGCCTGAGGGACTCACCACTATAAGTTCCCAACATTACAGATTGGTTTAGGATCGTACAGTAATTGTACAAAACTGTTTAGTATTGTGTTACGTAATCAATCAGTATAGTATAGGATGATGATCAGTGCAGTATAGAATCTGGGTGACACCTACTGTATGTATTTAATGTGATATATAATATACTGTATGTGCATTTTCTGTAAACTGCTTGGGCAACAACATGTTTTCTTTGCTCATGCCAATAAAGCAATTTTAATTGAATTGAGAGCGAGAGAGAGAGAGAGAGAGAGAGACAGAGAGAGGGAGAGAGAGAGAGAGAGAGAGAGGGAGAGAGAGAGAGTGAGAGAGAGAGAGAGAGAGAGAGACAGAGTGAGGGAGAGAGAGAGAGAGAGAGAGAGAGAGACAGAGACAGAGAGAGAGAGAGAGAGTGAGAGAGAGAGAGGGAGGGAGAGACAGAGAGAGACAGAGAGAGAGAGAGAGAAAGGGGGAAACAGAGTTAGAGGAGAGAGAGTGTGAGAGAGAGAGAGAGATGCAAAGCAACTACAATAATACCTAACAATAATAGTAATAGAAATATGACTCATAGTAAGTATAGCATTTGGTATGATGGAGTGACATGATGAACAGTGGGGCTGCAACTGACAATTATTTTCATTGTCGATTAATCTGTGGATTAGTTTCTGGATTAATGGATTAGTTGCTTGGTCTATAAAATGTCAGAAAATTGTGAAAAATGTGGATCAGTGATCTCCCAAAGCATAAAATGACATCCTTCAATGTCTTTTTTTTGTCCACAACTCAAAAATAATCAGTTTACTATCACAGAGAGAAGGAACTAGAAAATATTCACACAGAATCAGAGAAGATTTACTTTTCTATTATAAAAAATAACGCAAACCAATTAAATCGATTATCAAAATACTTGCCAATTAATTGATTGGTTTAATAGCTTTTAGGAACGGTGGCAATTATACCAGTACGGATTATAGAGCTGCAGCAGCCACCATCGCGGTGCAACCACAATCCAAGGCGAGGCGAGAAAGCACAAGGACTGTAGGAGCTTGGACTGGTTTCAGGACCAATGTCCTGAAAACTCGTCAGACCTCACCATTGAAGTCAGTTTCTATTGCACTCTCAGAAGGCCTTTAATGAGCTCTCCTTGGTCCTGAAACTAGCCAACTTTTTTTTAACGTTGAAATCCATCTATAAACTTCAAGAGGCTGTGTTGAACTATGTTAGAGCTGTCCATGGTGCTGAAGACAAGTAGGACCTTACTTACTAAGGCACCCAAACTGCGTTGGAGCTCTCCTTGGTTCTGAAACTATCCACAGCTCACTGTGGCACTATGACCATGTCGGAGCTCTCCGTGGTGCTAAAATCCCATTCAGCGCTTTTTAAACTGATACGGGGGACCATCCACATGCTGCGGAGCGGAGGAGGGTCTGGCAACTCCACACAGCAATCAGGGATGGAAGAAAAACGTGCTCTGGTTTATTGGCATTTCTTTAAACCAATCACAAGTGTCATGGGCAGCGCTAAGCTCCGCACAGAGCCGCTGCAAAATAAAATAAAACGACTAAAACAACTTTTTGAATGTACACACGTTCCACCAAAACAAGTTCCTTCCCCACAGTGTGAGCTCACTTGAATAAGGCACCTAAACTGCATTGGAGCTCTCCGTGGTTCTGAAACTATGCACAGCTCATTGTGGCACTATGACCATGTCGGAGCTATCCGTGGTGCTGAAATTACATCAGCGCCAACAAAACGTAGGTGCGCAAGCGCGCTGCCTTTTTATAACCACGGGTTTACAGACACGTCCCTGCTGATTGGGTATCACCTGTTACACAGCCAATAAACGAGAGACACGCCCACCAAACGAGAGAAGACATAACTCAAAGCATGTTTCACACTGTTCCGAGGAAACATGTCGTTGAACATGGAAACCGTAGCAAAATGCTGCACACCTTTTTGAGATTGAACGTGCCCCGGTTCTCTCCTTTTCGTGAAACCTTAACTAACTGCGTCAGGTCACTTTCTGTCGCACAGCTTCTGCCTCCAAGGAGCTCTCCGTGGACCTAAATCCCAGGCAACTTGTTTAGTCCATCTATGAATCTACCCGTGAACTATAAGCAGCTTGTTCTGATCTTTTTTTTTTTTTAACAGAAGCTCTCTCAGTGTAGAGCTCTCATTGGTTCCTAAACACGCCCTGGGTCCTTATACCAAACCCTCTCTCTGGCCTGTGTTCTTTACTGTTCTGTCTTAAGGACAACCAGTGCGAGCCATCTAATAAGTAACATCATTTAGTCTGATTTTATTCCATGTGTTACTGGCTTCCCAGGGATGCTCTTCTCTCCACAACAAATTACCAATTCTGATGATTCAGAGCAGACTTCGCTCCCCTCTGTCTACGCAAGTAGAAGTGAAAATCTGCATTTATTGGGTGAAATAACACTTTGCTTCATATATAACATAGTGCATGAAAATGTTGTTGATGTTATCCTCCCCGGTATTATGTAGCCATATACTGCCCCTCTACTGGATCTTCCTACTCACCTTACCTCCTCCCATCCTCCCCCTATTCTCTCCTGCCCTCTCTCCTCCCTTCTGCCATCTTTCCTCATTTCGCCCTCTCCTTTTCGTTATCCTCACTTCATCACCATTGCAATCTCCTCTCCTCTGCCCTTGTCTTTTTCTGTATGCCTTGTTTAACACTCTGGTCCTTCCCTTCCCAATCCCCTCCTCCTCCTCCTCCCACCCTTCTTTCTCTTCCCCTCTTTCTCTTTTCCTCCACTGCTACCTCTACTAACTTCTACCATCTTTTCTCACCTCACCCTTTCCTAACTCTGTGGTCCCTACCTGTATTCCTCTTTCTTTTCCTTCTGCCCTGCCTCCTTATCCTCTGCACTCTCCTCCTCCCCTCTCTTGTGTTCTCATCTCCTAGCCTCCTGCATAATAGATGTGTGTGTAACGCCAGTCAACTGGAGCGGCATGATGAGGCAGCTTTAGAAACAGAGAGTGAGACACAGAGAGACAGAGAGACAGAGACACAGAGACACAGAGAGACAGAGAGACAGAGAGAAAAGGCTCCCCCAAAATGGGTCCTATTACTGCGCTCCCACCCACACGCGCGCGCGAACGGATGCACCCATCCACGCGCGCGCGCACAGGCCCAACGCACACATACGGATATGCACGCACACATTCCCATACAGGCACGCCGGGTGCTGCCAGCCCGGCCGATGCATGGCAACACAGAAGTGAGACGCCAAAAATATCAATCAGCCTCTCTGAACCAGCAGAGAGAAGACCGTCAACGGCGCCGCTGTGCTACATTTTTTAGAGGGATTTTAATAAATTGGCTGTATAGCCTAAGAGAATGGCACCAAGAGTGCCAACACAGGGGCAAAAAAAAGAGAGAAAGAGAGCAGTCACACACAGAGCGAGGTTATGGCAGAGCCTAATCACATCACAGCGATGATTCATTTCCATGGCACTAAGAATAAAACTACAGTTGGCGCCACGATCAAGTCTGCATGGGATCCCCGTGCATGGCAGAAAAATCAACTGCATAGCAGAGCTCGGTCCCATCGAAGCATCATCCGCCATCTCACACACCCTGCATTATTAACAGGCGGTCAATCAGCAATCTTACCTTTATCGATCACCACCTTCTCTCCTCGTGTCTCTTTTCTCCAGAATCCCTTATTCTTCCTGTCCCGATCCGTCCACTAATGAATGACTTAAATCACAATGAGAAGAAGCCCCGTACGGCTTTACAAAAAAAAAGAAAAAAAAAAAAAAGAAGAAGGCGATCGAGCTCAGCTGTTTATCCCAACTCCTGCTCTCCTCTCCTGCGCTCTTATTCCTTTCCCATCCACACACACAGAGACAGAGAGAGGATCTCTTGGTAGTTTTCAGAGGCTGAATAAACGGGGGTGTGAGCGTGTGTGTGTATGTGTGTGTGTGTGTGTGTGTGGGGTGGTGACCGGACAGCACCAGAAGAAGCGGAATTACCAGAACAGACGTGCGGCGCAGTCAGGGCAAAAAGGGAGAAAAAAAATAAAGAAAAAGGGAGCGAGCCGGTGGTCTCACCGTGCAAACCCACGAGAAGCACTCACGTGCACATATATCCTCAAAAGCGAGAATGGTGGGTGGGTGGCTGGGTGGGTGCAGGGGTCATACGGTTGCTGGAGAGAAGAAGAAGAAGAAAAAAAAAAAAACTCATAAACCTCCGATGCGCATCCCAAAGCCGAATTAACGGAACTCCAGAGACGTATTTCAATGGAATAGCGAGGTGAGAGCTCGTGCCATCCGTGTGCACATGATGTGTCATTCGAGCACCGTCCCTCAGAGAGAAAGATATCCAACGCGAGGCGAAGCGGAGAAAAAGTGATGGCACGGGAGGGCTAAAAACGCCTTCAATTCCGCTCACGCTCGAACCAAAAAGTCCCGGTAAAGAAATCCGTGCGCTTGATGGTGGCTTGTGCTTCAAAAATGCCCCCAAATACTCAAAGAAACTATACACCCACCAAAACAACACTGAGGGTGTCCTTGAGCGCAAATGGCCCCTCTCACTTATCCAAGCATCCGTCTGCAGGGGCTATGAACGGGTGGTGTGATCCCAAAAAAAAAAAACATGCAGCTATCCCTCCAGGTAGGTAGGGCCCTATTTAGCCAATACAACTATTTGAATCCCAAAATATTCCGGCAATGCGCGCGGTTTCCATCCGTAAGCACGCAGGGATGAAAGCTGCCGGCTGTCCTTTTTTTTTTTTTTATTATTATTATTTCTTCTCTTCCTTTCCCGAAACCAAAAGGAAAGAACGTGCAATCTCCGTCCAGTATATAGCCTTGAAGCTGGCCCGGGCGGTGTCCAGCTCCGTCCTCCGTGATCAATTATTAATCACACAACTGAAAACACAAGACTCTGGTAATCCACCGAGGAAGCTCCGGGGATTTTTTTAAAAAAGAAATGTAGTTTTGAAGGCAAGCAGCCTACCAATCGTGTGGCAATGACCGGAGCTCTACTTTCAATAAGCCAACATCTCGGTTAAGATCTCTTAGTGGAGGCGTGCAGACCTGCATGCAGCAGGATGTGCATACATACCGAAAGTCGCCTATTTTTAGAGGAAGAAGAAAAAAAAGAAAAAAAACACCTCCCTCCCTCCCTCCCTTTGGGAGACTGTGGTAATCTTCGCCGAGGCTCCGGAACGTCCTTTGTCCCGTTTCCTCCTCCGCTACACCCCTGTGTGTGTCTGTCACTGACAGCTGCTGCTGCTGCTACCGGGGGGACATTTTTAGACGAACGGTTAAAGTTTGAATTTCAGCCGCAGATATTGAGCGCGTGCTTCCCGCCGGTTGGAGGCGGCTGTATGAGCGCACGAGGCTGACAGACTGGCAGAGGGACGGAGGGAGGGAGGGAGGGGACTGTGCAGTGTGCACGAGAGGCTGCGCGAGGGTTCGAACAAAAAGACACACCCATGCAGACTATCTATCTATCTATCTATCTATCTATCTATCTATCTATCTATCTCATTAGTTAGTTATGTTTTTTTCCACATATCTACTGGATCAGATAGATAGATAGATAGATAGATAGATAGATAGATAGATAGATAGCTGATAGATAGCTGATAGATGGATGGATGGATAACGTTAGATAGATAGATAGATAGATAGATAGATAGATAGATAGATAGATAGATAGATAGAGAGATAGAGAGATAGATAGATAGATAGATAGATAGTTAGATACAAGGATGGATACAAGGATGCAAACAAGGATAGATAGATAGATAGATAGATAGATAGATAGATAGATAGATAGATAGATAGATAGATAGATAGATAGGTGGGTAGATAGATGATAGATAGATACTGTAGATGATGGATGGATAGATGGATGGATGGATAGATGGATAGATGGAGAGATGGAGAGATGGATGGATAGATGATTTGAGATCTCCAACTGTCCAGGGAGGTCCCGGGACATGTCTGCCTGTATTGGAAAAAAAGGGACAAAAACATCGAAAAAATGGTGGGAAAAAAGCTCACAAAAAAACGTCAAAAGGTGACAAATGTCCGAAAAATCGGCAAATAACATCTGAAACATCGAAACAAGAACATTGAAAAACAACTCCAGAAAGGCGACAAAAACATCGAAAATAAGCGACAAAAACTGCAGAAAACGCGACAAATGAGTACAAAAAAAAATAAAAAAAAAACAAGCAAGCGAAATTTCGGAAAATGGATTTAACCATGAATTACAACTATGTTCAAGACCCAGTTTGGGGCCAGCAGGGAAGGGCCACCACATTCAATTTGGTGATGATGCAGAGCAAAAAAAAATCCTATCGGTAAAAGTTCGCATTGAATTACAAGTTTGCAAGAAACAAACGCAGGACGGCATTTGCTCGAAATTCTTAAAACAGAATTTAAAAATGCACAAAAAAGTTTAGTTACGGAACTTTAAAGGTCCCATGGCATGAAAATTTCACTTTATGAGGTTTTTTAACATTAATATGAGTTCCCCCAGCCTGCCTATGGTCCCCCAGTGGCTAGAAATGGCGATAGGTGTAAACCGAGCCCTGGGTATCCTGCTCTGCCTTTGAGAAAATGAAAGCTCAGATGGACCAATCAGGAATCTTCTCCTTATGAGGTCATAAGGAGCAAGATTACCTCCCCTTTCTCTGTTTTGTCCGCACGGAGAATTTGGCCCACCCATGAGAGAGAGACATCATGTCTTTCAAACGAGCAAGGTGGCAGTTGGTCAAGGCCACACCCCCACCCTCCACCTTGCCCCCCCCCTCTCTCCTCCTCAATAGCTACAGACACAGAAATGGCACATCCTAAGGAAAGCTCATTGTAGGACTGGCTCTAGTGGCTGTAATTCTGCACCAAGGCTGAATTTCGGGAAAGAGACTTCAGATATAGTATTAGGGGACCACTAAGGTCTATATAAAAGAGACTTCAGATACAGTATTAGGGGACCACTAAGGCCTATATAAAAGATACTTCAGATACAGTATTAGGGGACCACTAAGGTCTATATAAAAGAGACTTCAGATACAGTATTAGGGGACCACTAAGGTCTATATAAAAGAGACTTCAGATACAGTATTAGGGGACCACTAAGGTCTATATAAAAGAGACTTCAGATACAGTATTAGGGGACCACTAAGGTCTATATAAAAGAGACTCCAGATACAGTATTAGGGGACCACTAAGGCCTATATAAAAGCATCCAAAGAGCACCATGTCATGGGACCTTTAAAGATAACTTATTGGGGAGATATAGCGGAATATTACACTTTTGATCCATTCGTTAACGCTAGTTATCATGTTCACAAAGTGCATCTTACGTCAGCTTTGAAAGAGACATGTCGGCTTTGACAGAGAAAAACATTTTATCAACAGACATTGCCTTAGTTTCAGATGAACAAAGCAATAATACATTCCTGCCTGGAATTACATTTTGAAATGTATTTTTGCTTTTGGCAAAATGGATGTTCAGTGAGTCACAGACTGGTTAATGTCAAAGTTTGGTCAGGATGCTGTTTTGAAACCATTTCAACTTTTTTTTAAACTTTAAAGAAATATTTTTTTGTTGTTTCAAATGCCATGAAATTAAATAAAACAACCAACATTCAGTGGAAGTAATGATTAATCTTTGCTGCGAAGAACATGGATGGATGGATGTACAGTATATGTTGTATGGGTTCCATACAACGTACATGCATGCATCAGAGTTATTTAGGGGCAATTTGGTTGTTAAGAAACTCATATTTTTGATATAAAAAAAAAAAATAATAACTTTGAAAACGGGTCAAATGTGACCCGAGGACAACACAAGGGTTACGTTTCAATTAAGAAGGGGTTTAACTTTGAAATAACAGAGCACAAGACAATGATGGCATATGTTTAGTCACAGTGAAGGAAAAACTGTCAGTAGGAACAGAGTGAATTTTCATCTTCACGTTTATGGTGATTGACAAAAGGACGAAATTAAGGAAGGATGGAAGATGGAAGTAAAGTACGCAGGGGGTAAGGGAGGGAAGGTTTTAGGTGGCAATGTGGCATGAGGGGTGGCTACTGCCACCAGCGTGGCCATGAATTAGAATTAGCCGCGTCGGGGGGAGCGTTCTACGTGGACTGATTTCTGAATATTATAACGCTGTGCGAGTGGAAACGTGCTTTGCATCTCTCAGTCAGACGCCGACACTGTTAACGTGAGGCAGCGTGAGCAGGCATGGAGACAGAACCTCCCCCATGTCACCCCCATGCGCGCACACACACACACACACACACACACACACACACACACACACACACACACACACACACACACACATAAAGCAAGACAAGTTAGTTGACTTGGTTATAAAGAAAAGGAACGGGGTGAGAAATCAAGGCAACCATTCTCTCTCTCTCTCACACATATACACACACACACACGCACGCACGCACACTGACACACGCACACACAGACCAACACAGACACACACACAGTAAATATGAGATCCTCATCAGCCAGTGGATAGTAATTATGTTTAAGCAATTAAATATACAAAAGAGAGGGGGATACCAAGCCCCTCCAGTGTTTGATCTCTCTATCGCTGTGTAACACACACACACACACACACACACACACACACACACACACACACACACACAATAATCTCTGACCTACATGCACACATGTTACAATAAATGCATAGATTAGACATGATAGATTGATGCGGTGGATTGGAAATATGAGGGAAGGCTGGTAGATGTCAAGGCACACATGCACACGCACACGCACACACACACATCGGTTTTAATCCTGGGAAGATTTTTTTTCTCGCTGATGATTTTGTATAATGTGCCATTAAGACCCAGGAGAAGGCCGAATTTTCATTTCATAAAAAACTCTGCAGCAGCTGATCCTGCTGATAAATTGAACAACTGAAAAAGGGAAATGACCCACTGGGATGTTTGGTTGAAATGAAAGCCTCTAATAACCTGTAGGCATAATGGCACAGTGTTTAAAACCACTGCTCTGCTGTTCATGGGGGTGAGAGCTCTGCTGCTACAAGAGCCAGAGTTTTTCAGTCCGAACTAAATCAATTCGACGGATGATTCCCATCAAATGATCTACTTCCGTGCTAAGTGCTTAAGTTGTGGGCATGCTTTACACACAGTAATCAAAATGGAGGGGTTGTGACATGCAAAATACATAATAAAATCCAGAGCTGCATCAGGGGCATCGGCGATTATTTAATTCTTTTCAATTGCAACATATTTATCAGGATACATTACTACAGCAGCTCCAAACACAAACCATCCACAGCACATGCAATGATTCACAATCTTCAAGGAAACTGAAAATCCATAGGGAAACTAATGAATTCTTGAAAGTCTCTGTACATTTCATATTATGCTTATGCACAATAAATCTTTGTGCATATCTGCAACGACGTCTCTCCTGATTGAATTGTTAAGTTTCCTTAACATTAACACCTGCGATTATACAGTAGTTGAGAACAGTTGCTGTGAGTGTAGAGTGCGTTTTTTGCCTCCTGAGAGACAAAAGGAATGAATTGGAATCAAATTTGCCATTTTTGTCGTTCTTCCAATTATAAGAGAACTCTCCACTCTTGGTTGACATATTGAAGTGAAAATTGGCCATCTAAATTCATAGCCGGACCTCTGAATTGACGCCTCACGTGTTAAACCCTTATGTTGTCCTTGGGTCAAATTTGACCCGTTTTCAAAAGTTTTTTAATATTAGAAAATATGGGATGTCGACATAAGCACTGAAAATGTAAAAAAAATTAAAAAAACCAAAAAAAAAAAACACACAGGACAAAAAGTTGGGAAAAGCCAACGGGATGGGAAAAAAACGTCAAAAAAAGTGCCCACAACATTGAAAAAGTGACAAAACATTGGAAAGAGGCAACAAAACGTCAGATAAAGCGATATCAAATTTGAAAATAATACTTAGAAAAAAAGCGGCTAAAACCTTGAGATAGGGACACAAGGGTTAAGATTTGTGGAATGATTTCAAAAAGGTGAGATGCTGCTGTTGGGTGCTTGGTCGGAGAAATAACAGAGCCAATCACAGCCATTTAACATTTAATAGCCAGTTATAGTTAGCCTCTATCCTGCTCCAACACCACCACTTTTTTTCTCCATATCATTAGTGACAAATCCTTGAGAAAATGTCTGAAGGTCTTCGTGAGAAAATAGGCAGATCAGGGAAACCTCTCCTAAAAAGTCATAGTGCACCACTATCGGTGTATGAATGTGTGTGGAAATGGGTTAATGAGAGGGAATTGTAAAAGGCGATTAGTGGTGGAATGTAACTAAGTACATTTACTCAAGTACTGTACATAAGTCCAAATGTTGAGGTACTTTACTTGAGTCTTTTCTTTTCATGCCACTTTCTACTCCTACTCCGCTACATCTCAGAGAGAAATATTGTACTTTTTACTCCTCTACATTACTCTGACAGCTTTAATTACTTTACAAATGAAACTTTTTGCCCACAAAACACATGCAGTTTATAAAATCTGGTGTTTTATTAGAAATTAAACTAGCCAACAATAATAATAATAACGGCCTACATGTCCAGCTAAAATGATTAGGCCATTAAACACACAACTGTTTGGATCGTTTATAGTTTCTAAGATGTGAGGAGTTTTCTGCATTGAGTACTTTTACTTTTAATACGTTAAAAAGGACTTTAGCTTATTCCCCGTATCCCCCAGAGTCAGATAAGTCCATATGTATCCTTCTCATCTCCATGCGTGTCGTAACTCTGTCCGACACACCCACCGCTAGCCTAGCTTAGCACAGATCCTGGACGTAACCGGCTCCAACTAGCCTACTGCTCCCAATAAGTGACAAAATAACGCCAACATGTTCCTATTTACATGTTGTGATTTGTATAGTCACAGCGTGTACAAATAACAAGGTCACATGAGACACAGCCATCTTCTAACCGTATACATACTGGGAACTATATTCTCAGAAAGGCGAAGCACTGCTACTTCTGCTACTTGGGCGGAGTGATTTGCTCGCAGCACACAAGAAGCCCCGTTGTGAGCTGCAGAGAGTAACAACGGTGCTTTTCAGGTGTTGCGCTAATCACTCCACCCAAGTGGCAGTGCTTTGCCTTCTGAGAATATAGTTCCCAGTTTATATACGGTTAGAAGATGGCTGTGTCACATGTAGGGTTGGGTACTGAACCCGGTACTTTTACTGGTACCAACCAAATCACGTCGGTACTACCGAGTATTGGTTCACGTAAAATCAAACGGAGCCGAATTTCGGTACCTGAGAGCACGTAAGCGCAAGCTTATCTGTCCTCTCTGCATGTTGACAGAGAGTAGAGGTCCAACTCCCACACACACGCGCACAGAGCTGCAGACGGAGCAAACTACGTTGGCTCTGCAGTTTTGTTGACGTTACAGTGAGTCACGGCAATGCCGATAAAGTGGTTTCAAGTGTGGTTACAGTTTTTAAAAACTTCACGTAGACAGCGGTTTGCCGGGATACGATATTAACGGCGAGCCAAAAGCGGTCGCGGTGCTGTTGTTTTACACTTCCTGGGAGAAAAGCAGGCACAACGGTGGTTTCTATGCCCTGGGGACTGACTGACAGGCTGAGGTTTGAAGGCAAGGCAACTTTATTTCTACAGCACGTTTCAGCAACAAGGCAATTCAAAGTGCTTTACATAAAACATTAAAGAGAAATTAAAAACGGTCATGATGTATATATATAAATAAAACAGGCTAAAAAACAATAATATACAAATACAAGATTACAAGTTTAATAATTATTAAATTTAATAGGTTGTAGGGATGGGTTTGGGAGGAGAGAGGGAGGGGTTTTATTTTTATTTAATTTCTGTCAGTGTAAAATATTATGAATAAATAACAGAATGTTCTAAGTAAATAGGATAAATAGGTTTGGAATAATAAAAAAAAAAAAAAAAATAATAATAATAATAATAATAATAATAATAATAATAATAATAATAATAATAATAATAATAATAATTTGTAACAGACAGAGGGAAAGTACCCGAAAAAGTACCGTTGGGTACCGGAATCGAATTTGAGGTACAGGTATCGATACTGGTATTAGTTCAGATGCGAAAGGTACCCAACAAGTGACCTTGTTATGTATACACGCTGTGACTATACAAATCACAACATGTAAATAGGAAAATGTTGGCGTTATTTTGTCACTTATTGGGAGCAGTAGGCTAGATGGAGCCGGTTACCTCCAGGATCTGTGCTAAGCTAGGCTAGCGGTGGGTGCGTCAGACAGAGTTACGACACGCACAGAAATGAGAAGGGTATGTATGGACTTATCTAACTCTGGGGGTTACGGTGAATAAGCTAAAGTCCCAATAAGTCGGTGTGTTCCTTTAAGTGCATTTTTCTGATGATACTTACATACTTTCACTTAAGTAACATTTTCAATGCAGGACTTTGACTTGTAACAGAGTATGATTACAGTGTGGTATTAGTATGTAAGTAAAGGCTATGAATACTTCTTCCACCACTGAAGGCGATATATAAATACACCATTTAATTATTTATTTTTTAATTGCAATAGAAAATGTGTATGTCCAGATTGCAGTTTTTAATCAACATAACGAGGACACATTTTAATTAAAGGAGAGCTGGGGGTGGGAGTGGAACCAGCGGCAACTAAGTTTAGGCAACAAAAGTCTGCCCGTCGACCACGCAACTTGTTATTCTCCTAAGAAAATGTACCCTTATTTAGACCCTTGTAAAACATTATATTTTTCGTTTTCACTACCACCAGATACACCACTAACATGAACTTATTGCCTCTAGTTTTGCACTTTTTTTTGGATATTCATGGTCAATAAACCTCAATTATAAGAAATTAAAGCCTACCTCCTTTTTTTTTTGTTGTTGTAAAAAAAAACGGAAATTATGAGTTATTTCGACAGATAGTTACGATTGAGTGGAAAATCACAGACTTTCAAGTTTGTTTTTTTTCTTCAAATGCTATCAAATTTAATAAAACATCCACAATTCAATGAAAATAGATATCTGATCCTTAATTTTGCTTGTGAAGAGTGAGGTATGGAACCAGTTATGTTATTTTTGGGCAATTTGCTTGAAAAAAAAAAAAAATAAATAAATTCTGATGTTGAAACTTTCAAAAACGGGGTCAAATATGACCCGAGGACAACAGGAGGGTTAACGTCAACCTACTAAAATGAGGACATTAAATGATGTTATGGACATCACTGCGTCACCGGCTAAGGTCCGTACAACTCGGTTCTTTTCAAAATGACAGCTGACTTTTGGTTCCACACGGGACGGGATTACTATGAAGCAAGACATTCGAGTCGCCGTACTTTAACCATAAAGGTGACACATCAGGAAACATTCATATCAATGTCCAAGTTGATTTGAACAGGTGCACAGTGCGCTGTTTTCAGTTAACGAGGGGAATCAAATCCAGAAAAGTTTGTCTCGTGTTGAGGCATCCGTCTGGGAGGAGGCCAGCAGGAGGTTTTTAATAAAGCAGACAGGGAAACGGCATTTACATTCAGATGGCATCTGTTTGAGATGATTTCTCAGAGGACCACTGATGAAATGGAAGTTACTTTATCGCTCGTTAGCCAAATTAAACATTTGGTGAAGTCCAGACAACTTTTTATTAAGTACTGTCCTAATAGCAAATGACTTGAACCTAGTTCATTAGAAATGTGGAGGAAACAAAAGGAAAAAGAATTACATTACTGTAAATCAGTTATGTTTTTATTGCTGTGTGTGTGTGTGTGTGTGTGTGTGTGTGTGTGTGTGTGTGTGTGTCTGTGTGAATTTCTGATATAGAAACCTTTCTGAAAATGGGTCAAATTTGACCCGAGGACAACAAAATTTGGCAACAGAGCTTGCATTGTTGGTATGATGGACAAAGAGCGGTAAAATGATGGTGGGATACGGGCATCAACATGTGGCTCCTCTGGTTTGGCGGTTAGTTTGCTCAACCCGACAGAACAGCTGCTCACATAAATAACGGAAAGAGAAGGGAAACCACTGGAATTATAATCTGCATCATTTGGCACCTCCACCTACTCTGACAAATTCAAATGATCTCTGGGACGAAAAGTACAACTCGGTGAATATACTCTCTTTCATTCGCTTAGAGGAGTGCTCTAAGCGACTCTACTGTCTTCTTTCCTCCAAGTTTGTTGCTTTTTTTCGAAGTTTTTGTCGTTTGTTTTGACCTACTCATGCCTTTCTTCCTTACTTTTTCTACTGTCTTGTCACTTTTGTCAAAGTTTTTGTCACTTTTTTCAAAGTTTTTGTCACTTTTTTTCAAAGCTTTTATTGGAATTTTTTGTCACTTTCGTCGGCCTAGTTTTGCCTTCCTTCTTTCTACTGTGTTTTTCGAAGTTTTTATTGATTTTTTAAAGTTTGTCCCCTTTTCGAAATTTTTGTTACTATCTTTGACCGGTTCTTTCCTTTACTTCCCTCTTTCTACCGTCTTTTTCCAAGTTTTTTCGCCTTTTTTTCCACTTTTTTCATAATTTTTGCATTTTTTTCTACCAAAAATTATTCGCGCTGGTAAGGGGGTGCACGGCTTAAAAAAATACAGTTCAAAGGGGGAACATTATTGGAAAAAAGCTTGAGAATAACTGGCTTACAGCACTTGTCTTAACAATTTTTTTCATGAGAGTAAATAGGACAAAGTCAATAGGAGAGCCACTTTTACCGCAAAGTATCAAAAGCTACATCCAGTCATGAATAGCATGTCTGCTTATCAATCTGTCATCCCTGAATATACAATGTGCAGTTGTTTTCTACATTAGCCCATCATGTATCTAACCATCCAAGGGCACAGTCGGCGTTAAGAGTTGGACAGACCGCCCAAACTGGCAACTCCGCAGTGAGTCAGGGTTATGGACGGAAGGAAAGAGCATGTTTAACCCTCTGGGCCCTATCTCGCACCCGGCGCAGCGCGAAGCCCTGACGCAAGTGTCTTTGCTAGTTTGAGACCGACGCAGTTGTCAATTTTCCCGTCCAGCGCCCACGTCGTTTAAATAGCAAATGCACCTGCACCCATCTTTGCACCCATGGGCGTGCTGGTCTTACAGGGAGGTGTGTTCAGGTGCATTCAGGGCGTATTGCTATCTTGAGGAAACAGAAAGTGATTGCAACAGTGCCCAACAAAAACCTGGTCTATAGTCAGTAACGCCGCATTTCATTGTTATTTTAACAGCGCATTAGTAAAATGCTCCTAGGCTCGTGCACAGCGCGATCACACTATGCTTGTTACACACACAGGGACGCACAGCAGCACACACACATGCAGAAGATTACAAATAAAAATATTACGGTGCAAATCCTCCATCATAACAGCAATGCTCCAAGGTCCAAACGCGCCTGGCTTTTAAAGGGAATGGGAGATTATCTCTGATTGATTGATTGCATGTTACGCCCTAAACACACCTCTGATTAATGAAGACACTAAGTACAAACTAGCAAAAGTGGATTTGGACACGCCCTAAACGCACCTGCGCTATGCGCTTCACGCCGTGTGCTTAGATCGTTTAAATAGGGCCCTCTGAGGTCTCTAAGGGCATTTTTAGATTTCTTCTTGAAATTTTCCTTTTAAGGGTATTTGCATTTAGCATTTAGCGATACCAATGTGTTTCATATCAAAATGTTCGGAACAAACTCAGCGTTGTGTGTAGTGACGCCCAAATTAGTTCCAGAGCAAGAGATCATTTCGCCCTGAAGCTAAAAAAGCTGTTGATGTTCACTTTTTGAAATGTCTCAAATCTCTTGTGAAAAACATACCTACACTCAATTGTTTTCGTGCTTGAAATGAGTTTGCAAAAGTCTTGGGTTCACAACAGTGGCGTGATATACGCATAAAATAGTAAATAAAAGTCTAAGATTAAATTTTGTAATCTCACTTTTTGAGTAGGAGTGTGGTCAAACATTGCTTTGTTTGTCCTCAAAGGGTAAAATATATTTTCTAGTCTATATTTCAATCTTTTAATGCCAAGGTATTTTATATACAGTGTATAAAGTATTTGTAATGGAGCATACTTGGGGTTGTGTTTTAGCCCTGCTAGTTTTTATGAAATATCTGTATTTACTACATGATATCACCGTATTATTTACTGCCACGCCAGCCACAAACTAAAGTTTGGCGATCCGCGCAATCAGGGGCGTCGGACTGGGGGGTGGAAAAGAGGTCTGAGTACCCAGGGCCCTCATGTGAGGAGGACCCAAAAAGACGCTAGAATCGATAGCTGCATATGCGGGGAGGGGCCCAAAGAAAAAGCCTTTCTACAGGGCCTACAGTGCCCAGAGTAGCACTGGTTTAGACGATTGAGGATTTCTGTTTAAGAGCATCAGTATTTGGAAACCCTGTGTAATAAAAACACCTCTCAGCCTATAAAAAATGTAGATATACAGTATTTTTGGAATACATGTTTTCAATTTCAGAGATATGGGCCCCCAGGGAATTTTAAACCCACTTGACTAGAATCAGTGCTCATGAAAACCTTAATCTAACTTTCTCTCTTTCCTCTCTCTCCTCCTCTCTCTCTCTCTCTCTTCCTCTCTCCTCCTCCTCCTCTTTCCTCTCTCCTCTCTCTCTCTCTCCTCCTGTCTCTCTCTCTCTCTTTCTCTGTCTTGTCTCCTCTTTCTCTCTTTCCTGTCTCTTGCCTGTCTTGCTGTCTGTGTCTCTGCCTCCACTGTCTCTGTGTCTTGTGTCTCTCTGTGTCTTGTCTGTGTCTCTCTCTCTCTGTCTCTCTGTCTCTCTTGTGTCTCTCTGTCTCTCATGTCTGTATATGTGTGTGTGTATGTGTGTCTTTATGTGTCACATATGTATGTCTCGGTTCCTGCCAGCTCTGCGTGTGTCTAATGTGGTCTCTCTGTGTCCATCACTTTCTCCTGCTTGTCTCTCCACAGGTTTTAGTTGCTGTCTCTTCTGTTAACAATCCCAATGTTTTTGTGCACTTAGGACTTTTGTGTGGGGGTTCGGGGACCTTGATCAGATTACAGAGCTAATGAACCTCAATTGGGGACAATTAAGCCAGGGCAGTAAACAGTTTAACCACAATGTGTTATTGTGCAGTGGCATCCCAACTCTCTGAAGTTCCTGCCCTCCTGAAGGTTTATTTAAACTCATGCTGGAGGCGTTACGTTTAGCTGGACCTTGAACAAAGATATTGCAGGCGCCGTTAACACAGATGCTAAATCGTGTTTCTGGAAAGTCCACCACAAGCAGCACCAACTACTGTAGGGAGCATGCCTATGTTCCCACATTTCTAAGATTTTTTTCAAAATTAGGCACTATGTTCCAGTGTTGGTCATCTTACTTTAAAAAAGTAATTAGTTACAAATTACTTCTTCCAAAAAGTAATTGTTAGTAATTCAGTTACCACATTGTAAAAGTAATTAGTTACTCAGCAAAGTAACTGACGTTATTTTTTACGTTCTATAACGCTATTACGTTCTATAACATCTTTAACGTCAAAGATGTTTATATTAACTGATTGAAGAATAAAAACACTATATACAGTATTTTATTTTTATTTGGTATTTAGGATAGCTCTGAATGACTCCAATCTACCAAACCACTTTACATTCGTAACGATAACGGCGTTGCAACGATGGGAAAAGTAATTAATTAGATTACTCCGTTACTGAAAGAATAACGCCGTTATACTTAAACGCCGTTACTCCCAACACTGCTATGTTCCCACATTTCCCTTTTCATAATTTTTTATCAGATTTTATCCCCTAACCCTAAAAGATGTTGTGGGAGGATAGGGATTAAATTGAAGGTAAATGTAGGAACACAAGACCTAATTTTGAAAATGTCCTTGAAATGTGGGAACATAGGGCCCGACCCAATACTGTATGTGTACTCCACAGGTCTGAGCTAAACGGCTCCTGTAGTCAGGCATAGCAGCTAACTGCAAACTGTAGCAGCTTGCAATGTTACTCTCACAAAATTAGACAGCAGTCAAGCTCGCCGTCCGTTACCAGCCGCCGCTAAAGTTGGAGACAGACTCCGGCAGAGCAGAGGGAAGTCTCGGTGACCAGAGCAGACGTAGCAACGTCGCTTGGCGAGACAATGTCCGATTATTGAAATGAAATGAGCTGGCTTGAGCATGGAGATGCAAGAAATATGCACTTGCAAAAAAATTCTAATAAGGGAAGAAGTTCCACTCTCTTGATACTTTCGGCTTCTGAACTGGT
This sequence comes from Perca fluviatilis, assembly GCF_010015445.1. Classification (NCBI taxonomy): domain Eukaryota; kingdom Metazoa; phylum Chordata; class Actinopteri; order Perciformes; family Percidae; genus Perca; species Perca fluviatilis. The sequence continues at coordinate 10,941,506 of NC_053113.1, forward strand.
TCCACTCTGGTTCCATATAGGGGGCGCGCACAGGCAAGTGCAGAATGAATGGAGGTCTATGGAGCTATAACCCTCAAAATCCACTTTTCTCAGGACATAATTTTCTGTCGAGTAATTTGAAGGCTGCTTTCGGCTAAGAAAATACACACTGCTGGGTGTTAGATTTTTTTAAAGTGGCTTTTTTGTTCTAAAAAGCCTTTTAAAATGTCATTGACGTCATACACATATACGGCCAGAGATACTGCTTTACGGCAAGCTCTGAGTCACTTCCTTTGTTCTCTCAAGGCATCGACAACACAGCTGACAGGTTCGGCTCTCGCTGTTAATACATGTGCTAGGAAGACGTCTGCTAATGTTTTAAAGACTATGCCGAAATATTCACTCTGACATTCTGGTTCCTTCACTGACCAATCAGCATTCATTAGCAGAATGCTAGCGTGTTATGGGCAACAACAACTCCCCCTGTAAGAAATCAAAAGGACATAAGTACTTGTTCATTCAACTTTCGACCTATAACCCATGTTGAACTTGCAAAAACTACAATCAAATCTGAGATTTGTCAACGGCAATCAGGCAAGAGACAAATTTAGCCAACTAGCTCCATAGAGTCCCATTCATTTTTGCACTCGCCTGCGATCACCCCCCCCCCCCTCCAGTGGAACTCTGGTGGAACTGCAACCAAATTCGGTACAATGGGGCTTAATAGAGAGTGAACAGGCTCTCCGTAGACCGGCTCTGGCACTAGTCCAGAACACAGGACCTTCTTCCTGTATTTACTTTCTTGCTGCCGGCCAAGACACATCCGACCAATAAGAGGAGTTAACGTTCTTACGTGATTTGTAATGATGCGTTTTGTTATGGTACACTTGGATTTTTCCAGGTGTGAAGCCAAACCGAACCAAGGGGGCATCGCTACCAAGTTTAGAAACTCATCAACTGATTCAGACCAAAGTTAACAAACTATATGTGTGAAAGCCCCCTGAAGTTAAAAGCAGTTTTTTCAAGTTCAGACCAAGCTCGTGTAACTCTTTGTCCTCCTCTTGTCCTTTTATGTCTTTCTTGTTCACATCAGTCCCTCGTCTCTCCCCCTCTATTCCCTCCCTCCCTCACACACTCAACTCTCCTTTCCTTTCATTTTCCTTGGTCCTGCTTTTGCTTTTCATCCTCTCGCCTGTCTCCTGACCTGCTGCAATGAGAGCCGCGGAGCAGAGGAGAGAGAAGTAAGAAGAGCGGATCAGTTTCCCAAGTTTGCGAAACCTCTTCTCGCCAAAGAGCCAGACGATAAGAGAAATATTACAGAGGAGGATGATGGGTAATTAGGCTGGTCTAGAGATATGCTTCGCTAATCTGGCCTCTCCCTCCCTCTTCATTTCTCATTCTTTCTGTCTGTCTCTCCGGCTTCAGTCTCTCTCTCTCTCTCTCTCTCTCTCTCTCTGATGTGATGTGTGGAGTGGTTGAAAAAGACAATGTGCGTTTAATTCATTTTGTTGGACTGCAGGCACTGCAAATTACTACTTGGTCTTGTGTGTGTGTGTGTGTGTGTGTGTGTTTGACTATGTGGTGAAATGATAAGACTTTTTATTTCATTAAGATAGCACCTAAAATATTATAGAAAGATATATATATATATATATATATATATATATATATATATATATATATATATATATATATATATATATATATATATGACAGCTCATCAGTGTGGGCGTTACAGGACAGGATACATAAAATATGATCATAATAATACTTTAGCAGACACATTAAACAAAGGGTCATTCATAATGCATCTAAAAGGAGAAGGAAAGCCATTAATTGGCCTTTTTTATTATTGTTTTGTCAGCAGTTTTTTGTGCTGGTGTCCCCTTCAAGTGATTTATTTGAACTCAATGTGGCATAACTTATGGTTCAATTGAGGTAATGACTAGTTTTAATGATATTTGGAAAATGTAGTAATATTGTCATTTAAAATCCAAATAGTAATCTTTGAAACAGAGCAGTCGCCTCACACTGCTGCTTCCGAAGCAAGGCTGTAGACCGTCTGGGTGCAGTTTAGAAAAAAAACAACAAAAGAAGTCTCCCTAACTAATCATTTTCCACTTGTAATGACTTTCATGATCAGTTTCATTGTCAAATTACTGGAGGAGCAGTGGGAGGATGACAGAACGGAGCAGAGAGAGAACAAAACCAGCCGTCTGTTTGATTCTGACGCCTGCAAAATGCTGCACAATCATATTTTTAGGGGTCCACCCATCCAACTCTGTTTCCCCGGTGACACTGCCTCCCCCATCCATCCAGTTATTTCTCCGTTTCACCACTCTGCTGA